>NW_007027911.1:222697-288152 GCF_000164805.1 Carlito syrichta | reverse complement strand
CCAGCAGGCTGAGGTGGAAGGATCGCCGGAACCCAGCAGGTCGAGGCTGCAGTGACCGGGAGCGGCCACTGCACTCCAGTCTGAGCGACAGAGTGAGACTCCAACTCAAAAAACAAAAAAACAAAAACAAAAAAACCAAATGAACGAGGCCATCGTTGACCCCCAGTCTCAGGTGAACCATCAGATGACTATGGTGTCATGGGTGAGACCAGCAGAACTGCCCAGACTTCCAATTCATGGAATCATGATCATGAGAAAGAAAAAAATCAATGCAGGTTTAAGCGGTTATATTTAGAGTTCATGGTGGTTTGTCAGCAGTAACAGATAACTGATGTATGTCCTTAGGGAAATACTGCAGACATACCTAAGAAAAATTCACGATTCTCTCCTTTGGCTTCAAACAGTACTTTGCTCTTTCCTCCATTACAACCCACAGCTCATAGAATTATTGGTCTACCTCTGTCTGCTTCTCACACTAGATTGACAGCTTTAGAAGAGCAGAGATCAGGTTTTTGTTCATCTTTATGTGTCCTGTGACTACTCTAGTGCCCGGCACATAGAAACAGTAGGCATTTCTCACCCAAGTCTATACTCATCATCTCCTGAAACCCTCTCACTTGCTCCCTGGAGCCCACAGTCAACATGAGTAAAAGCAGCTCACCTCCCTTCAACTTATTTTCTTCCCAATTGCCCAACTTCTCTGTAGCCCTCCCTGGCAGTAGTCATTTCCCCTCCTATTCATTATATACTATAGGGCGTGAAGGCAGATAAATGGCCTGCTTCTGCCAGTGGCTTCTTTCAGGCTGTCTTCATCCCTCTCTCTTCTCTCAAAACACTCAGCTTTGACTCCCATGACATCAGATTAAACCATCTACACCTCTTGCTGTGAATGTCACCTATGGATCCTTGGCCATAAAGGTTTTAACTTACAACCACCCTCTCCAGTACTGCCCCAGCAGAGATTCAACACCCAGACAGCTCAACCTTTCAATATCAAGGCCTCTCAGTTCCTCCACCTAATCTCCCCAAGTAACTGTGCTGTCTACCTGATCTCAGTCACTTGTTCCCATGGGCATACTGAAATCTTGTAACAGCCAATATTCATAACCTTTCCAGAATATCCATTTCAGACATTCCACTATCTGACCACCACCCCTACATTCCCTGCTTTCCTACTCTCGCCTCTAACTCCAATATGTCATTGCCACTGGACTTACAATTCACTGTGATTGCAACTCCCTACTGTTTCTCCCCTACCTCATGTTCTCATCCCCCTTACTGACTGATCACTTTTGCTGCTTTCTTGCCTTCCTCTCGACTTCGTACACCCTCAGCCTTGCTAGAGCATCAATTATGTCCAGCTTGCCACCTGACACCTACACACATCCACAGAACAAAATGTGGCTGGAGAAAGAATTGTCTCTCTTTACATACATAAATAGTAAGTATTCTAAAAGGATCACAATAAAAATTCTATTTCCCTAGTCCAGTCAATCTCTCTACTTTCCTTGTCGATTATTTCATAACTTCTAATTAATCCTCCATCTTTCAACATCTCCTCCACCTTTTTCTCCTATACTCCTAAGAAAATAGAGACCATGAAAAGAGAACATCTATGAGCTCTGCTCCCGCCCACCAATCCCTCTTACCTGCACTTCTATGCATCTGCTGTGGCCCCTTCTTCCTCCTGTGAATACACTGTAAGTGCTTCTAGCTGGAGCTACTCTCGTGCCTGCACAATAGATTCACGCTCTCCTTACCTTCATTGATGCCACTTTTTGAATTGTCCCACTCTGATAAGTCTTTTTGCCCTTTCTATTGAGCCATTCCTGTCATTTTCATACCAATTTAAAACCCACCTGTCTTGACCTAATGTACCTTCCTGTTATGATGGCATTACTTTTTTTTGCAGGAAAACTCCTTCCACAATGAACTATACTTACCGCCTCAAACTGCTCTCCTCCCATCAGACTTGAACACTCTCCAATAAAGATTTTGCTCCAGGATTTCTGGGAATGTGCACTTATAAAGGTCAGTAACAGATTCAGTGTTGGAAGAGTCAACAGTCAGCTCTAAGCCCCTAGCTTACCTGATTATCAGCAGCATTTGACATAGCAGGTCACACCACTCAATGTTGAAATGCTTTCTAAAAAATTTGACTTCCAACAAGCCAAATTCTCCTGATTTCCCTACTTGTCTCCAGCTACTCCTCAACCTCTTTTGCTGTTTTCTCTTTCTGTTCCTGATCTCTATAGCTTGGGGGATCCCAGGTTTTAGGACTTGGACCATTTGTTCTATCTGTACTCACTCCCTTGGTGATTTCATTAATCCCATGACTCTAAATACCATATACATACTGATGACTTATGTACACTTAGACACTCCCTTAAAATCTAGATCCACATAGCCAAACTCCTGTTTGTCACCTCCAGCTGAAATGTCTACTAGGTTCCTAAAATGTAATGTGCCTAAAATATATCTTTCAACGTCTTACCCTTCAGCTAAACAAACAAACCTCTCATAGACTCCATTTGACATTAAGAGCAGCTTCATTTTTCTAGTTGCTCAAGCCAAAGAGTGTAGAGTCATGGCTAATTCCTTTTTTCTCTCACATTCTACCTCTGCTCTATCCCCAAATACTGTCTGTTCTACTGTCAAACTTGAACCAGAAGCTGTCTACTTTATACATCTCCAGTGCTTTGTTTTTACAACAAACCTGCCATCTGGCACTTCAGCTCTAGCCCCCATGGTATTCTGAACACAGTAGAGTTGAAGCCACCTGTATAAAATTAATATGGGGCCCCGGGGTACAAGCTGTGGAAGAGATCCAAGCCCTGCAAAGCTGCAACTATGGTTAGAAACTAACAAGCTTGTTTTGAAGCTTGCTTTAGTCACTTCAGTAGGGAGCAGTTGATGATCTTCACGTCCCGACCCCTGGCGAGGAGAAGCTGCCCATGAGGTTGATGCCCACCAAATTATTCCTTAAAAAATCCTACCCTGAAGTTCTCAGGAGGTGAATCTGAGAAGTCTCTCCTCTCCTCCTGCTCTGTGGCCCTGCACTTATGAAAACTCTTTCTCAGTTGGCAGTGACTGCTATGAGTGTGTCGGCTCTTTTGTGCAGCAGGCATAAGAACCCAGCCAGGCAGTGACAGATGACCCCATGGCAAGATGAGTCAGCACAAGAGTACTCCAGGGACCTAATAACCTCAAGAGCCCATGTGCTCTCACTCCTGTTCCATGTGATTCTGTCCCCACTATCTGTCTCTTCTCCACTGTCTTCTGTACCTTTGACTCTGTCCTCACAGACCCTCAGTACTCCAGGAAGGCTCCTGTCTTGGGCACCAAGCCCTGCTGTCTAGAATATTCTTCCCCTCAAATCCACATAGCTCAGTCCCTCGTCTCCTTTTCACCTTTACTTGAATATCACCTTCTCCAGGAGTTCTTCCTTGACCATATGTTCCCAAATTACAGCATGTCAGTTATCCCTTTTCATATTTTATTTTTCTCCTTGGCCTTTATCACTACCTACAATTTAAACCTAAATGCAAATTATCTTTATTTATCTTGTTTATTGTCTCCTTCATGCAAATACAAATTCTATAAGGGCAGAAATGTTAATCTAGTTCATTGACTTCTGAATCATAAGTGTTTAACCACACTTAGAAAAGAGTGAATGCTCAATAAATAACTAAATGAATAAATAACATATAAATGAATGGCCAAACATATTGGGAAAAGAACCAGAGAAAATTTTAGAAATAAAAGATAAATAACTTAAATTACACAAAACTGGATTAAAGGGACAATTATTTTTCAAAGAACAACATGATGTCAAAAAAACAGACATACTCCATGGCTCATTTTATGAAGCCACCATAAATTCCATACCCAAACCAGCAACGATGGTGAGAAAAATGACAACCTTGCCCGTGAAAACAGACACCACAATTCTAAGCAACAGTATCAAAATCTACCACTGTATGAAATATAATATACTTTAATAAAAGTGTATATATAATAAAACATATATTGTATAATATATGCAACATATATAGTAAAATTCCATTTACATACATTTCAAAATTAGAAAACACTAACAATGCAAGTATCCTTCATTATCCAAATCTACTTGGGACCTCTTATGAACTGGATATCTGTGTCTCCCAGAATTCATATGTGGAAATGTCATCCCCAGTGTGATGGCATTAGGAGGTGGGGCCTTTGGGAGGTGATTTATGAAGGAGGACCCCTGTGCCAAGAGGTCAGAGAGCTCTCTGGCTTTCTTTCCACCGGGTGAGGATACAACAAGAAGTGAGCAGACTAGAACCTGGTATGGGCCCTCACCAGATCCCATGGTGGCATCCTGACCTCAGACTTCGGCCTCCAGAATTCTGAAAAATAAGCCACCCAGTGTGCGGTGCCTGTCACAGTAGCTCAGGTGACTGACACAGAGTCCAAGTCCACAGTGGCAAGATGGATTTATCTTGTATGTTAATATATAGTAGCAGTGAGTCTGGGTGTATGTGTATGTGCATGTATGTACTGTTCTGTGAACTGTGACCCATACACAGATTCACATCACCACCACCACAGTCAGTGGACATGACAGTTCCACCTTCTCATAACATCCTCATGCCATCCTTGCAGCCATGCTCTCCCCCACTGCTGAGGTCATGGACCTGCTCCCCAGCCCTCAGCTCTGTGTCATTCAGTGTTGTACACAGGAAGCCATGCAGCGAGCACTCTTTCAAGATGGGCTTCCTTCACTCAGGAAGACGACCTTGAAATTCCCCAAGTTGCTGCACGTACTCACAGTTTACATCTTTCCTTGCTCGGTACTGACAGACCACGGCTTGTTTACCCACTCACTCACGGGTGTTTGGGTCGGCTCCAGTCTTTGGAGATCATGAACAATGTTGCTAGAAACACTTATGTACAAGTTTTACTTTTCATTTCTTTTGGGTAAATATCTATAAGTGGGATTGCAGGCTCATATGGCAGGCACATGTTTAACTTGACAACACATTGTCCAGCTGCTTCCCAGAGTGGTTGCACTATTTTGCATTCCCCCCAGCAAACACAAGAGTTCCAGTCGCCTCCCATCCTCACCACACTTGACACTGTCAGTATTTTTTATTTCAACTGTCTAATAGTTGTATAGTGGAAACTGAAAATGAGTCAAGTCTTAATTCATTTGGTTATCTGTTTGTAATAGCAAGGGACATATGTCCATGTAGTAAAAACATGAAGAAAAACAACGAATTAATTAGCACAAAAGTAGATAGTGGTTAAGGAGGGGAGTGTAGTCTGGTAGGTACCCAAGGGGATGCTAAGATATTGATAGTATGTCATTTATAAGGCAGGTGGATAGGCACATGTGATGTGATGATGATGATGATGATGATGATGATGATTATTATACCTCACTCTATCATCCAGCTAGAGTACAGTGGCATGATCACAGCTCGCCACAGCTTCAACCTCCTAGGCTCAGGCAATCCTCCTGCCTTAGCCCTCCAAGTAGCTGGGACTATAGGTATGAACCACCATGCCCAGCTAATTTTTAAATTTCTGTAGCAACAATGTCTCACTATTTTGCCTAGGCTGGTCTTGAACTCCTGGACTCAAGTGATCCTCCTGCCTCGGCCTTCCAAGGTTATGGGATTAAAGGCACGAGGCACTGCGCCCGACCATGTTTTATTGTTCTTGTTTTATTGTTCTATACCCATGTGTTTAATATGTGTCACAATAAAAATTTTTAAAAGAAAAATGCTCATGCACAAAAATGCAGAAAAAAAGACAAACAGAAAAGTGTTTTTAAATCTCTCAAGAATTCAACTACAGTGAGTTTTAAAAGTAAAAGCATTTTGTAGAATTTGATCTTAACACTTTCATAAAACTTTCTTAAAAATCTGTTTAAACTTAATTTCTTTAATATTTCTGAGCTTATGTATACCCCACAGGCCAAGTGGCTGATGGGTCAGTTTATCAATGGGCTTGTTTATTCCCAGGGGTCTCAGTCCGCAGGCACTGGTTGGGCTGGTCATGGCAAGGCATTCTTAATAACGGAGAGAGAAGCCATAGGATGGGACCTGAGTCAAGAAATACACTGAACACTCTATTTTTACTATTCACAGGTTTTTACACAGTCCTTGAGTCACAATCTAGACTCTGCAACTCTCCAGAAGTTCTGGTTGGCACCAACACCTTGTAAGGAGCACAGTACCTGTGACGACGCTGGGGATTTTGGAGAGGAAGCTCTTGACCGTTCTGATGGGCACACCCCCTGTCTTGTCGTCCTGCATCTTTGTAATGATGTCTTCAATCTGAAAGAGATTAAAAAAAACAAGTGCTATTTTCTCCCACAAAGCTAAAATGTGTGAACATGGAGGCTAACAGTAGCTACCGGGAAGAGCCCCAACTTGTCAGTCAGCACATAGTAGTAGTGCCCTCTGGACCAAGTACTCGGTATGGGGAAGTCAGAAGAGGATATAATAAACCGTATGGAATGTTCTAGAAGAACAAAGCTCCAGCTCAACAAGGTGAGGGGGAGGAAATACACTAAGATTCTTGATGGGATCCAACATGTAGTTCAACATGTATGGGATGAAATTCCTCCTCTTTTCCAGATTGGGTCTATGTATAGGTTGAACACCCTCATGACAAGTTCTTGTGGTTCAACCACATGTATTAACACAGACGAGCATGCTGCTGCTAGCAAGTGCAGGCAAGTCTGCCTTAGGGACTACAGGAGGACATAGCAGAGTCACATGAGACAATATGAGACATATATCAAGACTTGAAAAGCTCCAATCTGGAGATATTGGGAGTCTCAGTAGTCCTGATGGTGCTGAGTGCATGGCCACCATGAGCCGGGACCCAGGTGATCGAGGACAGCACTGTTGGACCAAGTAAGACCACATTATTAGGAGAAAGACTACGGTGGCCTGTGACCTGGAGCTGGGTGACACCTTATTGGGCAGGGATGCGCTGAAGAGGCTACAGGTGCCAAGACTGGGAAAAAACCTGTAGCTAATAATTTATAAGCTACTTGTGATTTCCTGGGCAGAAATATGCAGAAGAGGATGCAGAAAAATCTGTAACAAGGATACATGTTATTTTGTGGGGAGTAGGAACAACTGGAGAACGGAGCAAGAGAAGATTAGTTCGAGCACACATTTCATGGTCTTCTGCAATGAAAGTATCTTTGCAACACCTGAATAGATCCTCTGAGTAGTCCTTAACAGAACCACAGAATCTGAAGGCTAGAAGTGCAAGCTGGAACTTGTCTAGTCGCTCGTGCAACCACTGCAGTCAGAGGTCAAGTGATTTATCTTCAAGATACAAGGGTAATACTTTGCTTGATAGAAATAGATAACTTGCTGGGGCAAAGTTATGACAAGGCATATCATCATCATCATCTTCATCATCGTCATCACCAATAGCCAAAATACACTAAGAATTATTGTGTGCTAGGTACTGTTCTAAGTACTACACATACATTATCCTGTTTAATCCTCATAATTAGTTCGTAAGATACGTTTTATTATTGTCCTTATTTTTTCAGATCAAGAAACTAAGAGGTAGTGGGTCTATCAACCAGGGCAGAGAGTCAGACTATGGTAGCAAATGACCCCCAAGTATCAGGGGCTCAGCACAGTCAAGTTAATTTTTTTGTCAGGTTATGTCTATGTCTATGACAGGTCATGGGGGGCTCTGCTTATTGCAGCCGTGCCATCTGGAATGTTGCTGGTCACTGGGCCAGGGGACGAGAGAATTCTGGAGTCTCTCGCTGGGTAGTAAGTGGCACAGCCTCAAAGTCACATATAACATGCCTGCTCACCACTCTGGGGCACAACCCTGAAGTCACATATAACACACCTGCTGACCATTCTGGGGCACAGCCAAGAAATCACATATAACACGCCTGCTGATCATTCCAGGGCACAGCCCAGAAATCACATATAATACACTTACTCACCATCTGGGGCATAGCCCAGTGTCACATATGACATGCCTATTCACCATTCTGGGGTACAGTCCCAAAGCCAAATATAATGTGCCTGCTGACCATTCTTGGGCACAGCCCAGAAGTCACATATAGCATGCCTGCTCAGCATGGCTTCTGGGGTACAGCCCAAAGTCACATATAACACATCTGCCACAATTCCTTGACTGGTACTAGTCACATGGCTCCACCCATCTGCACAGGAGCAGGGGATCAGTTTTCTGGTGCCAGGAGGAGAGGGGAACTGAACACCTGTGGTCACATCAGCAATGACCACAGAGGTGAAGCAGCTTCAAACCTTCACTGGGTCACATAGACCCCAGAACTCAGGCTTGCAACCCCAGAGCCATGCTGCCACCCAAAAAAGCATCTCAGAAAGCCAGCCCACAGGAAAACCATTCCTGCTGGGGTGTTTCTGGTCCCCAGGATATGCCGAGTGAGACCCAGTCCCTCCAGTAGCAGATGAGTAGTCTATTCTAGAAAAAGGACGTTTTCTGGAGGCCTGCGTCTATTAAGTGGTGACAGAAGAAGGGTCTTTAAACACATCCATGTAATAGGCTTTGCCAGCTTTATCTCCTAAGCTCAGTCCGGTCACTTTGGGTAGCTGAGCATTGCCCCTTGAGAATTGGGAGAGCTATTTCCAGACAGCAGCCACAAATTCTCAGCAATCTGTGCTTTTGACCTAGCATGTTCTTTGGAACCGGAAGCATCAGTTACATGAATGACTTCCAGGAAAATGGTCAGAAAATCACTGGGAATTGGAGAGAAACTGATAATTCCATCTAGTTAGGAACCACATGGGTGTTGATGGCAATGATTTGTGGCCTAGCAGGCTGAGTTGAAGGACTGGTTCTGAGGCCCCTGCTAGTGTGCTGCTTCTCCACATGCTGGACCTTAAAAAGGCCAGCTCATTAAAGAAGAGGGCCCATGTCCTTATACTGGCCCGCATGTACCCAGGGTTGTCACTCATCAGGGGTCACAGATGGATCAAAAGGATCCAGAGGGCGACTCCATCCAGCAACCATTTACAATCCCGCAGGAATGGAAGGTGAATCATTGGCCCTCAGCTCCTGACTCCTCCACAAGATGAACACATACCTGAATCCTTGCTGGACTCAGGGTGGGCAGAGTCTATCCCTTGGCTTTTGGGTCTGACTATAAGACTTGCCTGGCTGCGGGGAGGCTGTGGCATGCTGTGAGCAGAGACTGCAGTGTCCCTGCGTGGCTGGGTTTCTGTCTTCTCTTACCCTTCTTGCCTTCTGCCTTGAGAATAATCTACCTCAGAATCACTCTGAGGAAGATGAAGGACATCTGTCTGGGGGACCCGGTCCTGGGCCCACAGGAGTGCAAGGTCTAAGTTCGCAGGGGCACAAGGTCCCAAGCTTGCTGGGGCATGAGGACTCCAGCCTGCAGGGGCTCATGCTACCGAGCCCACGGTGGATCAGTCAGAATTGGCAGGCCTGCAGACTCAGGAGCAAGAGATAAATGCTTACTGTTGTGTGTCACTATGTTTGGGATGGTTTGCTCCACAGGAAATTTTTGATATAACAAGACTCTGAAAATTTATCAAAAATTGCTGAAACCACAGCAAACTCTTGACAATCAGAGTTACGGAATCTTAGAGTTGGGGTGTCTTTGAACCCAACCCTTTTTAAGAATGCAAAAATTCAAATTACATCATCCATTATCTACTTAAAACTCCCAGGGACAGTACTATTTCAGGGGGTCCACTCCACTGTGTGTCAGATCAATTCTTGGTATCTGTGTTTGCTTCCCAAGCATGGTCCACCACAGCATCAGCTAATGTTCTCTCTGAAATCTTTTGTCTCAGTTTCTGGGGAATTCCTGAGAGTACAGACAGGTGGCTCTCAGGAGTCAATCAAAATAAGGACAAGCATTTTCAGAACATCCACTTCATGACAATGCTGCCCTAGGACATTGTAAAAACTGTTTCATTTATTCCTCAGTCATAAAATTATTTAATAAATACGCTGAAAACTGAGACTTAGAAAGGTTAGGTGGTTTATCCTAGGCCATACAGATGGTAGCTGGCAATACCAGGATTCCACCAACGTCCTCCTGACTCCAGTGTACAGCTGTGTGCATCAGAGTGCAAGCTTGTCTTCTAGATATTCAGAAATGCTTGGCGACAGCCCTCCTCTGAGCTGTGTGGTACTTGGTTGAGTAGTGGGGGCAGGTCCTGAAGGGTGAGTGCCAGGACACGAGCCCAGGGCATGGCCAAGAGTCAGGCTGCTCCAGGGACACTGACTCCTTGCCAGATGCTAAGGCCCCTACCTTGCCCAAGGAACCCCGGGCATTTTACTATGGAGTCTGGCATTGAGCCTTACAGCCCACAGCCCATTCAGGCCCAGCTGAACATAGCAACCACTGGGAGCTGATGGTCACAACACTACCGTGGGCTCCAAACTTTTGACTGCCCCACCTCTAGAGTGGCTGATGTGTTCCTTGTTGGATGACGAGTATGACTTATCCAACTTTTGAAGAAGGGCAACTCTGTCCTCTGTGGCTGATTATGAGCACAGCATGAGACGACATGAGCACAGAATCCTCTGGTCCCCCTCCTTCACTCGAACCCCTTGGTGGCAGGGTGGCAGCCGGGCTCTCGCTGGCATTTCTCAACTGACACATGCTAACCGGTGTCACCTCCGTAAGCATGCCTGTAGTTCTGACGGGAGGTAGATTGCCATATCCCCACTCTGCAGACGGAGGGCCAGGACTCATCTCTGTTTCCTCAGCTGGTGCTGGCACACCCCCTTCGAACGCAAGGCACCTGATGCCACCTGCCCGAGGGGAGTCCAGTGCAGGCCTGGGCAGGGGCAGAGTGCCGAGACATCGACACAGATCATCATCCCATTCCCATCAGCCTCAGGATTCCTTTCAGCCCACTAACGGCCATTACCTCCTGTACTGTTCTCTCCTTGTCCATGGGTTTGGTGAGACTTAACTTCCCTGGCAGGTCATGGCACTGGGTTGACTGGGGACATGGGAAGGTGTATACCCATGTTTTCTTGACTGCTCAGTTCTTCCTAATCTCTGACACCTTTTCTTCCTAAAGAAGAATGAAATCAACTCCCTGACCTCCTCTAATATGAAGTTCTATGTCATTAGAAGGATGTTTGGACACATATGTCCCTGTGTCCATTGGGAAGCAGGTGGTACATGTCTGACAGCCAAGCCATGCAGAGAAACAAACTTGGTTGGCTCTGCATGTTCTGCCTGGATGGGCCATGTGAGCTGATGCCTTCTAGGAGCTCAGAGCTCAGCCTGACATGCAGGTAGCACCTTCTTCCCAACAGCAGGACAGGGAAGTCATTCACCACAGGGTGGACCTCCTTCTAAATCAGAAATATGATGGAAAGGCAGACACGAATCATCACATGGCCCTGGGGGGTGTGGGAGGAGCCAGGAAAGGAGTCCCTCTTCACACACTGCAGCCATGTAGGGATAGGAGGAAGGCACTGGGCCAAGGCCCAGGACACCTGCCGGCCACTCTAACCTGCTGTATTGACCCAGGAAATGCTGCTCAACCTCTCTGGGCTTCACTTTCCTCATCTCTACAGTGACAGGCCTATTGCTATCTATGCTGAAGACTCAGAGGCTTCTCTGATTTGGCAAATGCACACGCATGTCTGCAAGGACAGAGTAGGGCAGGCAGCCAGGTTCGGAGCTCTCTTCTGCGTGGCCGTCTGCCTGGGTGGATTCCCACAGACACTTTCCTGTGCCAAGAGGTGCAGTGGGGAAGGGGGCCGACAGGGCTGGGCAGTTTCTACATGTTTAGAAACCACGCCGGGCAGATGGCGTCAGAGGCCAGGCACAGACATGCCCAGAGATCCTGATGCTGCTTCCACCAACCAGTCATGCCCCAGGTAGCTCCACCCACCATGCTCCTGCTGAATGACAAGGGGCCGATGTCAGTTTTGTTGGTATAAATGAATGATCTAGTGAACTTACTTATTCATCTTCTCCAATTTTTTTCTCAGGGAAGCTGTTAAAAACTTGAAATCTAAGCAAATTATGTAGTGATGATTAAAAAAAAATCCACCACAGCTTCAGCAAGGAAGGCCTGCCTCAAGCATGCAGGGCTCTGGCGGAGTAGTTCGTCTCAATCTTGCCATTGTCTGCCTGTCTCTATCTGCTACCGATGGCCACTTCAGCCCCTGTCCCTCAACAGAGACCCCTTCTGTTTTGGTGTTTGCCAGTGAGTAAAGTGACCTCTCGGACACTACCATGTGGT
This sequence comes from Carlito syrichta, assembly GCF_000164805.1. Classification (NCBI taxonomy): domain Eukaryota; kingdom Metazoa; phylum Chordata; class Mammalia; order Primates; family Tarsiidae; genus Carlito; species Carlito syrichta. The sequence goes on along the minus strand of NW_007027911.1, from coordinate 275,889 downwards.
GCTGGAAAAGGCTCAGAGAGACAGGACCTGGCTGATCTGAGGACGGAAGAAGGGGCCACAAGCCAAGGAAAGTAGTGGCTTCTAGAAGCCAGAAAGGCACGGACACAAATTCCCTTAGAGCCCGTGGGAAGAAACACTGCCAGCACTGCCAGTGAGTCCAGGGAGACCTGTTCCCGAGGTCTGACCTCCAGAACTGTGTGAATGTAAATTCACGTTGTTTGAAGCCATCGAGCTTAAAGTCACTTGTCACAGCAGCCACAGGAGATGAACGCACACAGTAAACCTCACCCACAAGCAAATGCTGGCTAAGGTATCTGGCATTGTTTCCAAATAGACTGGTACATCTTCCTTCTGGGCAGGCAGGGGGTGGACGCCCCCACTCTCTGCTGCCCTCTGTCTCTTCTGAGAAGCTCCATGGCCAAATCGACCACCAACCAGGACCTGTGGTGTTGCCTGACGAAGGTGTTAGGTTGATGACAGGAGCCATGTCTGTCTGTAACCCCAAGGAGTTGCCCTGTGGCATTCTCAGTGCTGCTTTGATTGGTCTACCAGGTCCAGTTGGATGGGGCTCAAAGGTTATTTCTAGGAGCCCCTTAAGCAGGTCATAGGAGTTGTCTTAGCACCACACTCTACACACAGAGAAACTGAGCTCTTTATTTCCCAGCTCTGCTTCACCCAGCTGCGCTTTCCAGCCCAGCCCCCCAAGGAGAGCTGTACAGGGAACATAATCCGGAGTAATCCGGCCAGCACCCATGGTGCTCCAGATTTGAACACAGGGACGTTCACATTAAGTATCTATGGAAACCTTCAAGTCCTAACATGCACCCCACCTTTTCCCACACTGTACAGACGTCAGCACCCTTGTTTCCAAAAGAAAGGCAGGTCCCTCCAGGGTCCTGGAACATGACCACAATTTCTTCCTCCTGGGGAGGAACAAGGGATATACTTTATCCTTCCTCCAACCCCTGGACACTCTGGACTCTGGTATCACCCATCCTTTCTGGCTCACTTCCTTTCTGACCTGTCCTCAACCAGGAAAACTGAAGTGGCCACAGGAGTGAATCTGACAGACTGGGACACTTGATGCAAATTGCATCTTCACTGAGAGCCCACCGTGTTTTCCTGCTGCTATGGGGTGAGGGCCAGGTATCCTCCAGGAAACCCCAGGTTCTTTGCGCCTGGGCACCAATTCCCTCTCCAGCAGCAGTCCCCAACCTCCCACCCTATTTGCTCTTGGACACACTCATCTGCAAAACCCTCCCCACACCTGCCTGCGGCAGGTGCACCCACATCCTCATGCTGTTTCCCATCCCACTCAGATGCTGCCTCCTCCGGGAAGCTCCCCTGGCCTTCTCTGTTTCACATCCGTGTGTGGGCAGGGGTCTGTATTCTCTATTTCTGATGTCCTGTCCATGATGAGAGGCAGAAGCAGTCATCTTCCCCCTTCCATCCCTAAGGCCATCTGCCCACTTTAGGCTTATTTTGTTCTGTCCTGAGATTCTGCTCTCCACCTCCGAAGGTAAGGAGGAAAGAGACAATTGTCTCGGAAGTGTCCCTGTTCTCCCCCAGGCTGCACTGAATGGAAACAGAATAGAGTAGTCACTTACAGCCCTGAGAGATATTTCAGAAATGGGAGAACTGCTGGGAGAACTTCTGAGGTAGCACATTCCAGTCAGAGCACAGAGGACTGGATAGCATCCTCTTGGCCTCTGTAAAGGCAGGAGGGCAGAGAGGGCTCGGAAGGCCAAGAAGAAGGAGGAGGGGAGGGCTGTGTCTGCAGCAGTATCCCCACTGTGCTGCCCTTCCCTTTGTCCTCACATTTTCTGATGTGTGCCTAGTGGCCCACTTCCTCTGGAAAGCTCCCCTTGGCCTTTCAGATATTGTGTCCATGTGTGGACAGGGGTCTGCAATTCTCTACTTCCGTGATGGGAGGTAGAGGCAGTCATGTGTTCCCCTCCACTCCATCCCAGGTGTCTTCTGGTATGAACTGTACCCTGGCCCCCTGTCCCGCTGGGCACTAGTCCCTCCTCAGGCTGCCCCTGCCAACACCCAAGGCTCTCCCCTGCATGGCCTCTGATTCTGTGCATGGGGTCTCCCTCTGCCTGACCCTGCCCGAAGCTTGCTTTGCTGTTGGTTCCCATCCCAGCCTCCTGCTCAGGACAGTGCCCTGCTCCCCAGGTGTTCCTTCTCTGTATACTTCTTTCCACATGTCTGAGGCCCTGATGGCTCCAGCGAGCACAAGAGAGTCACCCTTGGTGAGAGACACTGTGGCAGATTCCAGCAATGGAATCCCATATTATCACACCCAAGGCCAGCCTGATGGACATGAATGGGGTACCACCCCCTTCACACGTGCTCCCTAGGGCTCTGTGGGGCTGCCTCTACAGGGCCTCAAGGATTCAAAGGAGCCTTAGGAAGAAGGAACAGTCCCCAAGAAGCTGTGTGGAAAAAGAGCAGGACAAGACTGACTCAAGACTCTCCTGACTTGGCCCATGACCAAACAAACAGCACCCAGGACCTGACAGACCCTACGGGGTCAGTATACCACAGCAAGGAACATGGTCCTTAAGACCCCACAGGGACAGGTTGCCCACAGTACTGAATACAGTCCTGAAGACCCCACAGTGCCAGGATACCACAGTAAGAAACACAGTCCTGAAGATCCACGGGGCCAGGATGCCCACAGTACTGACAGTCCTGCAGGTGGAAGGTTTGCTGTTGCCATCTTGAAATCCTTCCTAGGACTCTAACCAGGGGTCCTGCGGTCTCACTGTGCAATGAGGCAGCTTCTCCTGACTGTGGTATTTGTGGCATTCCACCCATTAGCTGCTCTGGTGGAGGCAGCAGGGCACTGCCCCGTGAAAAGCTGGAGGTGCAAGGCGTGACAGTTGCCGAATCAATCCTACCCAACAAGCAAGGCAGGGCTGGAAGCCAACTTGGCCATGGCTGCAGGTCACTCCCCCTGCAAGGTTGTTCCATGGGAGGCCTGAGCTCTGGGAGGCTCTGGATGGCAGGAGCTAGCGGCACCAAGAAAGCATGGCCTCCAACGGCTCGAGGCGATCTGTGAGGCCATGCAGGCCTCTCTGTGTATGGGCAGACTGCTCTAGCAGGAGTTCAGAGCAGCACCTGCGGCTTGGTCTCCCAGTTGCCTCTGCTGAGCTCTACGAATCAGGCTCTTCCAAATTCTTTGTCTTAAGTTTTTAAAGTTTTTATGTTTTTTGGAGTGCAGGCTGGAGTGCAGTGGCACAATCATGGCTCACTGCAGTCTCAACCTCCCAGGCTCAGGCCATCTTCCTGTCTCAGCCTCTGAGTAGCTGGGACTACAGGTACACATCATTACGCCCGGCTAATTTTCAAAATAATTTTTTGTAGAGATGGGATTGTGCTATGATTCCCAGGCTGGTCTTAAACTCCTGGTCTCAAGCAACCCTCCTGCCTCAGTCTCCTAAAACTCTGGAATGACAGGCGTGAGCCACCTGTACCCAGTCCTCTTTCAAGTCCTTTGACACTGGATCCTCATGTCACCTTGTGTGACAGGTGAATACTCAATACTGTCGCAGACACATGAGGAAACACCACCTTCAGGCCTCAGAGTTTTGCAAACACTCCCACATCTGTGGTTTTCCTCCACCCACTACTATGTGACAGGTTGGCTGGGGTGGGTATTATCAGCTCCATTTGACAAATAAAGACGTTAATTGCCAGGAAGATTTCAACACTTGCATAAGGAAACACTAAGTTAGTGGCAGAGCTAATGCCAGAACCTGGCCTTTCCATCTTGGATCCTTCTCTGAAAACACAAAAAGTCGAAAGGAAAAATCAACACACAAAACACATGGTGGCTCAGCCTGTAATCCCGCGCCTTTGGGAGGCTGAGGTGAGTGGATTGCCTGAGCCCGTGGGTTCGAGACCCGCCTGGGCAGCGAGACCTCATCTCTACAATAAATCAAAAAATAAGCCGGGCATGGTTGCGCACGCCTATAATTCCGGCTACTTGGAAGGCTGAGGCGGAAGGATCACCGGAGCCCAGCAGGTCGAGGTTGTGGTGGCCGGGAGCGGCCACTGCACTCCAGTCTGGGCGACAGAGTGAGACTCCAACTCAAACAAACAAACAAACAAACAAAAACAACAATTTAGCTGGCCATTCCACGAGGGGAGGGGTACTCAAAAAACCCTGGAATTTGTTTACAAAAAATTGTGTATTTACTCTTCCATGTTTAAACTCCAGTCACCTTCAAAGTCCTCTCTGTTTGATGCCATACACCTATTGAGATGCTTTTTCCACTGTTCACGACTGCTTTTTTGTTATTGTTTTTTAAAGAAGGATTTATTGAGAGGACAGAAAAGCTCCCAGAGTGGGAGGGGACCCGAAAGGGTCACCTGACAGTTTTTGAACTCATCAATTTTGATACTTTTTAGTGCTTCTGCCATTTTTTGTTTCAGGACAGTGCCCTGCTCCCCAGGTGTTCCTTCTCTGAATTCTGCAATGTCCTGTGATCACTAAAGGTCATTCTCCCTTCCCATCAGAAGTAGTAACTCCAGTCACCACAGTTCTGAAATCAGGCCACAGTTTGTATGTAAATGGTCTGTGTCAATCAACGGTTGTAATAACATCCAACTGCTCTCTTTCCTGGGAAGGGTGCATGGAGCCCTTGAAGATGCAGTGTATTCTGGAGACGCTCTGTCATCATCATCAGTGACAGTGAGGAGGAGGGAAGGGACGACCACAGGGGTGACATGAGGGAAAGGGCTGGTCTGCCAGGAAACGTCCTTCCCCAGCTCTGTTGTAACAAGTTCATGCTGGATCCATTCCAGCGAGGAACACGACTCAGCTATAGTAGCATCCTGTCTCCTATTTAGAAGAAAGGCCCATTGACCTTCAGTGACAGGAGGGCCCACCGTGATGCGTGATGCGGGTGCATTTAACATGCTTCCCAGGCCCAGACTCGTTAGCATTTAGCTTTGACATTGGTCCTTGCTGGTGAATTATTTAAAAGCGTAGGAGTCTAAGGCTGTGTGATGAAAATCATAGTCACATGATGGAGGCTAGGAAAGTCCTGTGAAATGGCAGGTGCACAAGTATATGGGGCTCTTAGTCTCTGTTTTGCTTTCATAAAATATTTTGTGGAGTAAAGAGCTGCTCCTTTGTGATGTAATTCTGAGCAGGGTTCTAGGAACTTGAGGTGCCCTGTCCCCTGAGGGAGACTAGGACTGGAGAGCACTGCCCTTCCCCCACACCCCTCCGCCTGAGTGAACACACGTCGCCCCTGACTTTCTAGATACCTCTAAGAGCAAGGTTGCGGGTGTCTGAACCCAGTGGGACCCTACCTCTTCATTCCGTCAAGAAGGACACCTGTGTTAATTTGGAGGCACTGGGCAGCGGGGTCTGATGGTCTCCAACGTGACTCTGGTGCCTGTGAATTCTGAATTCTCAAATGTGGTTTCTGCGGATTATGGAAGAAGCCGGAGTCAGACGAGACCTGGATGGGTCAGATTGTCAACGTGCCCAAAGCTACAGCCCGTGTCTTGAAGGCTCAGGGGAGACTGACATGGACAGAGCTCAGGGTGTAAATGAAGCACTGGAGCACGGGTGAATGGGTGTCCCCCAGCCTCCAGCCTCCCCTGCAGAGGCCACAGTCAGGGCATCGGCCTCCCAAAAGGGCACCCACACGGTTTGCTACATGTTGTCTTGTCAAGACCCGACTGAGCAGGACGCCGGAAAATAGAGAGAATCCAATTCTTTCCTTCCAGAGCCTGTTCCCAAAACTAAGCTAACAGCTCCACGAACCTTTCTCCTGACTAGACAGGAAGGTAAGAAGCCCACCCGGGGAGCAGACAGCTGACCTGTTGGAGAAAAGGTCAGGCACCTGGGGCCAGACCGTTCCAGAAAGACTCAGTGCCTCGCACCCAGGGGTCTCTCGAAGCCGCAGTCTAACCTTTTGCTCCCCAGGAAGAAGGAGGGGACCAAGCCCTCCTGGGAGCCAGCTGCTGCCTCTCTCCAGTGCCAGGTGGCCCCTCCACCAGGCAGGAAGAGCAGGTGCATGGAACCCCTGAGCAGTAGGCCAGGCTCCCGCCAGGCCCACACCTGCCCCACTCAGCAGTGCACAGGGGCTGCAGGGCCAGCGGGGGAGAAGGCACTGGAGGGTCATCAATAATGAAGAGCCAGCCTCCTGGGAACTTGGGGGAGGGTGGATGAGGTAGGAGGGGCAGCAGCTGTCCTTCAAGCGTGGTACAGGCGGCAGATACCCAAACCCAGCCGACATCAACAGGGCTGAGGAACAGAGGGGAGTGAAGACAGTGCCCCAAACGGGAAGGATGAACGGATGAACCGGCGGCCACACCCACCAGGATACCAAGACATTCTGAGCTTAATACCGGTGGTTCAAGCTCGGCATCATGGATGACCATGCCGGGGCCCTGGGTGCGGGTCTCTCCTCCTTGTCTGAGGCTAGAGATGCCAGACTTGCCGGTGGCCAGCATCCCCAGTGGGTTGTTTTTTGAGCATGAAAGAAACAACCTCTTTAAAAGAGCAAATAGCTGAAAGGGTTTCTGTTGCTTCCAAAGCATGTATTCTTTCAAGCACATGAATTAATAATAAAACTATATTTATTGAGTGAGCAACCCAAAGTTCATAGTATTGCCTGAGGACTCAGCTAGGAAAATTTCCTAAACCAAGTGTAAATGTGCAAACGACCAACTCTAATCATACTGAAAACTTAAAGAAGCCCATGGTGACATTGGTTCGTGGGCCATCTCCAATGAGACATTTGGTCATTTAGTCATTGAATAAATTTTTAACATTTCATAACTTAATTTTCTTTTTTTTGAGTCAGGGTCTCACTCTGTTGCCCAGGCTGGAGCGCAGTAGTGCATTCATAGCTCAGAGTGGCCTCAAACTCTTGGCCTCAAGTGATTCTCCTGCCTCAGCCTCTTGAGTATCTGGGACTATAGGTGTACACCACCATGCCCAGCTAAATAATTTTTGTAGAGATGGGGTCTTGCTATGTTGCCAGACTAGTCTGGAACTCCTGGCCTCAAGCGTTCTTCCCATCAGCCTTCCAAAGTGCTGGGATTACAGGCATGAGCTGTCACCTTGCCCAGTCTGAGCAGACATTTAAGAACCAAATATGTGCCAGTCAGCGTGCTAGTTTTTAGGGTGCTAGATTGTACCCACGATTCCCAATCCTGCTTCCTGGTCTGCAATACTGTCCTCCTATACTAGGCTTTATAACCAGAGGAGGCAAGAAATGTAAGCTCCCGTGTCCACTGTCCCCTACTCCAGCCTCACCTCAACCTCTGAGGATGTTGGTGGGAGATGGGGACAGGTTAGTGACAACTTTCCAGGAACACTGCAGCTCTGCATTATACCTTTCTAGATGGACTCGCAGGTGGAGGTGTGGGGGAAGCAGCAGTGAACATGTAATACAACACATGGACACACTAAAAATAGGAATTTAAAATCAAGAGGACATTTCACACTAGATAAAGCCAACTGCACATCACAAAGAAGCCAGACGCTGATGGAAGGTCACCACTCTATTATCCCTGTTGAGAGAGGCTTTTTAGAGAAAGATTCTGAGGTTAAGAGCGAGAGACATGAAATGCCTTGACGATTTCTACCATTCCATCTTGGTTTAGAGAACTGACCAAGGTTCATTGGCATCAGCTTTCTGGCTGCCAGTGGCTTATTCCTTTGTCTTCTTCCCTCTTTAGCAATTTCGAGGTGGGTACTGTACCCCCTTCTGGCCAGTGCTATGAACACATGTGTGTGGATGTTTTATTGGCCAGACTGACACTTATTACTCATGGCTAAGTGCTCTGAATGAGAATCCCACATTTTATTTGAGCAAATGTTTACTCAGCATTTACTTGAGTAGATCTGGGCAGATCTTCATATTAATTAATTAACGACCAAGGACTGGATGGCACTGTGTTGCGCACTTGTTGTGTACAAGGTAGTGTCTGGGCATGACAGCAGTGACTCACTAAAGACTCTGCCTTCTCTGAACTTTCAGAATTTTAGGGGACCACGTAAAGTGAGTAGACAAATATTCTGAAACAGGACAAAAAGCAAGAAGGAACTAGGGTAGGAAAATGTGAATTTCAGACGAGGCCATGACAATTTCTGTTTGAGATGATCAAAAGGGGTTTGGAAGAAGGTGGGTTGGAGTTGACAGCAAGATCTTCTGTGTCACAGCGAGACCTTTTAGTGTGCAGGAAGCATCACAGTCTCATCCACTCAGATGAATCTGGTGCTTGATGCACAGATAAAAGTCAAATTTTGACAAGCTTCCAGTGACCACGAACAAGACTCCATGCCCATGAATGTCCTGCTCGTTGGCCTTCAGGGAGACTCCAGACTCAGTTGAGTGGACACAAAGGGACCATGTCTGCGCCACCCCACTCACTTGACAGCTGGTGAGGCATTGTCCAGAGACATCTCACAACTCTGTTACATTCAGTAGTAACTAAAGTTAGAACACAAAAATTCAGGTGCTTAACAAATAAACTCCAAACTCACTATTTACTCTCAAATATATTTCATCAAATTGCAACAAGCTAAGACTGAATGCTTTCACTAGACTGGAGTAATCAGGTCTGTGGGTAACTAGTCCTGCCCTCCTCTGGCTTCCTGTCTGCACAACCTTCCAACCCAAACAGTGGAGTCCACCTAACTTTCATCTTTAGGCTCATGTTGGACCAGTGATCTACTTCCCTATTCCAAGCTCAGCCTTTGTTTTCTATCTGTAACTTGAGAATTGTATAACCTCTTCAAGTTTTTTTGAAAATAGACTTAAGAAACCTATGTGAAAGTACTTTTTCTGATCAATTTATAGTACCAGGAAAAAAAAAAAGACATGGAGAATGTGAAAGCCAATACCAATAAATCAGTTTTTTCAAGTCACATGGTATGTTGCCCAGGACAGATCACATGCTAGAAAAACTCATCTCTTAAGGTAGAAATTTTAGATCATTGAGCAAAATGAACTAAAGAGCAAATTAAACTCAAGTAAGTTAATAGAAGAAATGAAATAGAAAATATACCAACAATAGACCAGGCTTGGTGTTCAAGATTAGCCTAGGCAACATAGCAAGACTTTATCTCTAAAAAAAAAAATTAGCTGGGCATTGTGGCACATGCTTATATTTCCAGCTACCTGGGAGGCTGAGGCAGAAGGATTACCTGGGTCCAGGAGGTTGAGGTTGTGGTGAGCTGTGATCATGCCACTGCACTCCAGGCTGATGGAGTACCAGAGTGAGCCCCCCTGACTCAAAAAATAAAGAAAGAAAGAAAAGAAAAGAAAATGTATATACAATAAAGAAAATCATTAAAACCCAAAGCTGGTACTTTAAAAAGAACAATAAAATTGGTAGACTAGACTAACTAAGAAAAAAAAGAGAAACACAAATTACCGACTTTGGGAAAATGAGAAGAGACATTCCTACAGATTCTAGTCATTAAAAGGATAACAAGACTGAATGGACATTTCTCCAAAGAAGATATATAAATGACCAACAAGCATGTGAGAAGATGCTCAACATTATTAGCCATTAGAAAAATGCAAGTCAAAACTACAATGAGGTTCTATTTCACACCCATGCAAATGGTCTAAAAAATAATACAGATAATAACAAGTGTTGACAAAGATGTGAAGAAATATAATTCCTCATCCGCTGCTGGTGGAAATGTAAAATGGTGCAGTCATTTTGGAAAAAAGTCTGTATTTCCACAAAAACCTAAACATTCTAAAATTAGTTAATACAACTAAGCACATTAATAGTTTACAAGGACAAAAACCCAATGTTCACCTAAATAGATGCAGAAAAAGCATTTATAATAAAAGCTCTCTGTGAAAGAGAAAAAGCTTCTTTGACTGTGATATTCTAGTGAATTAAAGTTTTATTCCACCATAATTCAGTTCTTGGTAAATGTCAACTATAAGACAGAGCAGGAAATGAAAGTATAGAATATTTAAATAATTTTTACAAGAGTATAATTAATTAATACATAAACAAACAGAAAGCAGTCAGCAAATTTTATAAAGAAATAAAATTCTATAAAGATAATATTCAATAAATTCTTCTAAAATGTGTAATTCATCATTATAACATTTAAGAATACTATTTATAACACCCCAAAACATAAAGTACTTAGTAATAACTTTAATGAAGGATGTGTGAAATACATACACTGAGAGCTATAAAACACTGCTCACAGAAGTTAAAACTCAAAGTAAATGAAAATGTAGACCCTGTTCAAGAATTGAAAAACTCAGTATTCTTCAGATGTTCATTCCCCCAAATTTATCTCGTGACCACATATATCCCAATTAAAATTTCAAAAGATATTTTGTAGAAATTGATAAGCTGATTCTAAAATCTATACAGAAATACAAAGGACCTCGAATAGCTAAGACATTCCTGAAGCAGAAGATCAAAACTGGAGGATTTACTCTACCTGATTTCGAGATTTACTGTGAAATTTCAGAAGTCAAGACTGTGGTACTGGAGAAAGGAAAGGGAAATAGGACAATGTAATCAACTGGAAAACTCAAAAGTAGGTCCACATGTAAAGGGCCAAATCAATGTTTTAAAAGTGCCAGTTATTTAATTGAAAAAGGAAAGTCTTTTTAACACAATGTACTGGAATGACTCAATATGGAAAAAGAAAAGAGCTTTGAATCCTATCTTATCTCATAACGCAAATTACCTCAAGATGAATCATAGACATAAATCAATCTTCTAGAAGAGGATACTTATGTGACTTTGGGGAAGGCAAGATTTCTTTAAACACAGAAAGCAATAGCTTTTATGGTTATTCACAGTCATAAAAATGTTCATAAATTTTACTTCAAATTTTTAAACTGATTATCAAAAGACAAACTCAATAAAATAAGAAACTACAGACTGAGAGAAAATATTCACTGGGTCTGTATCTTACAAAGAGCTTGCTTCTAAAATATGTGAAGAAATCCTATAATTTAATAACAAAAAGACAACACAATTAGAGGTCAAAATTTTAAAGAGACATTTCACAAAAGGTAGATAAATGGCCAATAAGTTCTTGAAAGGCAATCAACATTATTAATTACAGGGAAATGCAAATTAAAACCACAATGAGACTACCATACACCCAGTATAATGGTTAAAATTTTAAAGGCTGATAATATCAAGTGTAGACAAGGATATAGAACAACCAGAATGTTCATATATGGCATGAATGTGTAAAACAGATCATTGTTTTGGAAACTCTTTGACAGTGTTTTAAAAAGATATACATCACTCCTTATCACTCAGTAATGCTAATCCTAGGTATTTGTCCTAGCACAATGAAAATATTCATCTATCAAAAGCCTTGAACATACATCTTCCTTTTTTAAAAAAAGTTTTTATTTTATTTTATTTTAAAGATGTGGTACATTTCATGGTTAGGTATACAAATGTTCATTATGCAGTTACCCTTGTTTGTATCCCCCACTCCCGCAGTTTCCTTCAACTGCCAATCCCACCCCCCTCCCCTGGCAGTTTCCCACTACTGCCAATCCCTTTCTTATAGAATTAAGGCAAATGTTCAGGGTCCACTTATGAGTGAGAACAAGTGGTACTCAGTTCTTTGCTTCTGTGATAGATCACTGAGTATGATAGACTCGATTCTAAATCCATCCAAGTTGCTGCAAAGTCCATATATTTGTCCTTCTTTACAGTTGCATAATATTCCATTGCATACATGTAACACATTTTTTCTATCCAGTCCAACTTTTATGGCTAGCATGGTTAGTTTCAGAACATATATTTTCATAGCAGCTTTATATACTGGCCAAATGCTGGAAACATTCCAGGTGTCAGATATGGAGAACATTCCAGGAGAACAGATATGTTCACACAACGGAACACCACTTGGGCATAAAAAGGAACAAGGTATCACCAGTTGGTGTAATATGCATGAATCTCAAAACCGTTATGCTAAGGTAAAGAGCCCAGACATGAAGGAGCACAGATGGGACGCTGCCATTTATGCAAGTTCCAGAATAGAACTGTGTGGTGATAGACACCGCACCTGTGGCTGCTTCTGGGTGGGTGGGGTGTACTTTATTGGAATGGGGAGTGAGAGAACTTTCTGGGATGATGAAAATGTTGTGGGTTTTGACAGGGCAGTGGTGACACAAGTATATGCATTTGTCAACACAGACCCAACCGTGCACTTAGAAGTATGCATTTCACTGTTAGTAAATTTACCTCAGTGCAAACAAATCACTGAAAAGCTCCTATGGAGATCCTCAAATGTATGATTGACAGGCTATTTCACTCACATGGGAACAGACACTAACTGCAGTTCCTTTGGGGAGTTGTTTTCATTGACTCTCTGCCCATTGGCTAGTTGGATCTAATAGGATGTCAAATACCAATATTATATTAAGCCATGCAAGGCTGCATTACCCTCCATAAAGAATATTCTAAATACATATGCAACCAAAAAGTTTACAGTAGGAAAACTGGAAAGAAAGGGTGTCTAGTATTAACAAAAACTGGTGGAAAATGTCATCACCCAAAATTGTTTCATCCTTTGTGCTCCCTTGTCTTACTCGCAGAAGGGTGAGGTTAGTGATTCTCAGGCTGGTACCTGAGGGGTCCCAGCAGACCCTGGGCAGGCAAGATAGAGTGGTAGCAGGGGCACTCCTAGCCTTTCCTCTCCAGCTGCACAAGAACACTCACTGAAGTTCCATATAGGATTTTATGACTGCAATACACTGGGGTTACATACAGGACTGCACGGTTGCATATACTAGGGTTCCATACAGGACTCTATAAATGCATATACTGGAGTTCTTATTTTTTTTTTATACTGGAGTTCTATACAGGACACTATAGTTGCATATGCTGTAGTTCTATATAGGACTCTGAAGTTGCATACACTGGGGTTCCATACAGGACTCTTTGGTTTCACATACTGGGGTTCCATACAGGACTTTATGGCTGCATATACTGGGGTTCCATAGAGGACTCTGTGGTTGCATATACTGAGATTCCATACAGGACTTTATGGCTGCATATACTAGGGTTCCATTCAGGATTCTGTGGTTGCATATCTGGGGTTTCATTCAGGACTCTGTGGTTGCATATCTGGGGTTTCATTCAGGACTCTGTGGGTGCATAAACTAGGGTTCCATACAAGACTCTGTGGTTGCAAATCTGGGGTTTCATTCAGGACTCTGGTTGCAAATCTGGCATTCCATACAGGATTCTGTTGTTACATACACTGCTGTTCTCTCTGGGATTTTATTTGAGAATGATTCTGATGCTGGAATGTGATCCTCCCATCTCAGATAGAGACTGCTGCCTAAATCCAACTTTGGACTGGACATACTTTGTAAAGGTCCTGTGAGTTCAGCAACAATCACGAACGAGCCAGAACAAGGCACGTGCCCTCTCTGGGGTCCTGTCACCGAGGTACCTCCCCATCTACATCCCTGTAGGAATTGCTCTCGGTCCATGGTTCAGGCCAAGGCAACCAACCATGTGATGACTGTGTGGCCCTACTCATTCAGCAAATCAATCAACCAACACTGCCCCATATCTAATTGAGGAGAACCAGGCCCCCTTTCCCTCTGGCTCACAAGGACCCAGGCACTCCTCTTCTGTAAGGTAGATGCAGGTGTTCGTTCAGAGTTCCTTTAAGGGAGTAAAAGACACTAACAAGCCCCGAGTGACTTTTTTGGCATTCTCTGATTTTTGTTGTTGTTGTTTTGCAAAAGAGGAGTTAAAAGGGAATTAAATTCTGACAGATGCAGAATAACAGCATAAAATATCACCAGAAAAATCAGCATTGTCTGAGGGTGAGAAGGAGCATTACATACAAGACCCAGGGTTGATGACAAAGTGACGTGCTCAGAAGATACTGCTGTCCTGGTCTATCAGCCAACAGGTGCCCATGGCACCTGAGGCAGGACAACTCCAGCCGTCTGCTGGCTCACGAGCTGCTGGGACTTGGTCTCTCAGGTGTCCCCAGGAGATTATGAGTGGGTACCATTTGCTTAGGTTAAGGCATTCTTGGACTTCACTCTTTGGGTGGAAAGAATTCCCAAGTAAGAGAATTCCTAAACCAGAATAGGAAGACCCGCCGAGTGAGGTCATTTTAAATTTTGCCAGCAGAGGGCACTGTTGAAACAGCCTGCTGGGGATGCCTGTGATCTGGAGCGACGGGGCTGTTTGGTCAGCATGCACCCAGGCTCGAGCGTAGACCTACATCGGGACCAACTCACTTCCCTCGGCCTGCAGGCAGGAGGAATCCTAAGGACTCGGGTTCTCAGCTATGCCGTGTCCACGGTCACCAGCTGGGCCCAGCTTGCTTCCCCTGTCTGCCCAGAGTCTCCCATCCGGGGCAAGGTAGAAGTATCCACCCCTTCTCTGTGTGGTCAGGGAAGTGATGTGCTGTGACATGCTGCATACAGGTTCCAGTCACCATGCCAGAGGAAGGAGAGCAGACCACAGCAAGTGATACGATGTAGGTCTATGCTCGTGCCTGGGTGCATGCTGACCAAATGCAGCTGTAGGGCTCCAGGAAAACTCATGCCCCGGGGGGGGGCTCCACTACCCTACGTGCAAAGCTCCACCCATGGCCTCTTCTACCTGGTCAGCTGGATCCACGCTGCGGTCCAGCTGTGGCCTGGGTCCCTCCAGAGCGTGCTGCAGGCACCGGGCTTTACACATGCTGGCACGCATGCATCTGCACGTGGATGAGTAACACTCCAGGGCTAATGGCAGAAAGCACTTGAGGGCCTGGCTTGTGGAGGGATCAACTCTGGAGTAGAAAGGCGTCTGTCCAGGCAGTGCTTGGGCAATACCCCATGGGCTCAGGCTGACTTGCTTGTCTCTCTCAAAGCCTGTGGTGGTGAGGCCATGAGGACCTTGATGGACCCTCTCTGCAAGTGTGGCCTTGTCTGTCTCTCCAGTTCACAGAAAGGCTAGATGGCTAGTCTCCAGTCAACAAACACATGTCCACACAAGCTCTGTTCAGAGAGCTCCATGAGGCCTCAGAGGTGACAGAGATGATGACATTCGGACCCAGCCCCTGGGGGCAGGATTCTGTGGGAAGAGAGCCGTGTGGAGGCTGTAGTCCAGAGTGAAGATCCCGACAGTATGTGAGAGAGAGGACATTTCAGAAGGTTGGAAGAGAATTGTCAGCTCCTGCTGGGGAGCCAAGAAGTGTTCAAAGAATGCCTCTAGCTGGGAAGAGAACAAGGCTGTGTGGCAGGTATGTCAACACGGGATGAAGGCTGTGTGAAGGACAAGCAGCCGCATTGCGTGTTGCCTACAGGGCTTATGGAAGGATATGGGATAGGTACGATCACAGGGAGGTCACCAGGGCCTTGAATGGCGTCTGAGGGTTTGGATGCCATCGGCAGGGAATGAAGGGTTGAATAACAGGATCCTGAGAGCCCGGGGTGCAGGTCTCCTGCAGGGAGGGTCCAGGGACACAACGGTAGGGAGGCAGGTGTCCTCTGGTGGCAGCAGAGTCCACAGGACTCACCCTGACAGCCCCTCCACAGCCTCCCCTTAGGATCACAGCTCCCTGGGTTCTGCAGAGGAAGGAGAGAGCCTTCTACATCTGAGAGAGCCCAGGTTCAAACCTTCTCCCCTCACACATCTGGCAGCGGCAGACTATCCAATGGTCGCAGAGGCGTCCCGGCGAGAGCAGTGCCTATAAGGAGTGCGTGAGGCTCTGCAAAGGTGGGCACAGACTGGACACTTCCCGGAAGGGCCTCCAGCTTCTGATTGAGCATGCTTCCTCCCTCTGCAGGCCTGGGGCCCCTTACTTCTGGGCGACAGAGACAGCACCAACTCATAGCAATAGATGACTCTTCAAAGGTGCAGAGAGGGGATCCCGAGGCCAAGAACTTTTTATTTTTGTTTTGATTCAGGGTGTTCACATGCAGTTTAGTCACACAGTGTATTGGTGATGCGGAGGTTGGGGCTCCTTCCTACCCATCACCCAATAGTGAGCATGGTACCCAATGGGGGCATTGTCAGCCTTACTCCCACCCCCGCCCAGGAGTCCCCATGTCGGCTGGCTCAGGCCCAGACCTTCTGAAAGTCGGAGACCCAATGAAGGGCTGACTCCCCAAGGACATGCTTCAAGGGACTTGCAAAATGCCATAAGCCACCACCTGCTGGATGTGATGCTATGGCACAGGCCTCCCAGCTGGGGGCAAAACAAGGGCAACCTGAGAAAGTGGTGGTCTTGTCGGGTGGGCCAGGGTGATGTGGGGGTGAGGTTGATTCCCCAAATGAGCCCAGTGGGGAGGAGGGTCCCACCACACCTCAGGGCGACACCTGTACGGAACTCAGGCTGCCTGGCCTCATCTGCTGAGAAGCCTTTGCGAGGAAATCTTTTCTACTCCCTTGGGGATGAGAGATTCGTTCCCTTGTCCCTTTTGCCACACCAACATGAACTTCTCACTTTTCTTTTTATTTTTGAGTTGGGGTCTCACTCTGTCACTCAGACTGGAGTGCAGTGGCCCCTCCCGGCCACTGCAGCCTCGACCTGCTGGGCTCCAGCGATCCTTCCACCTTAGCCTCCCAAGTAGCTGGAACTACAGGTGAGCGCTACCATGCCTGGCTGATTTTTTGATTTATTGTAGAGATGAGGTCTCACCTGCTCAGGTGGGTCTCAAACCTGAGGGCTCAGGCAATCCACTCACTTCAGCCTCCCAAGGCACGGGATTACAGACTGAGCCACCGAGCCCGGCTCTCACTTTTCTTTTTAATGGAAAGTTCTGTTGTCTTGATGGTGGCGGATAAACACGTCTCACAGGCCGATTTCCTTCTGACTTAACTTTTCAGTCCAGTCTAAGGAGTGACCAGAGAGCAGCAGCTCTGACAGGAGCCCGCAGCACACAGCAAGGACCTACATTGGGGTCCTGGCCACGCTGCTGTCAGCCAAACCTCAGCCTGCATGGGCTCCCTGGTATATCCAGTCCCAGCCACCTGCCCACATGAGGCCGTGCTCCACTCAAGTTTGCTCATATGTCAGGATGTGGGTCCTGGCCTGTGGGAAGAGGGCTCTGGCCATAGGGAGATCCGGGCATGGGGTCTAGACTCGCCTGTGACCCTGGGCAGGGAAGGCCTTCTGCTGTGTGGAGGCTCCTACCTTCCCGTCCTCCTGTTGTGTGGAGACCCCTGACCTCCTGTCCTCCCACTGTGTGCCAGGTCTCTGTCCTCCTGTCCTCCCACTGTGTGCCAGGCCCCTGCCCTCCTGTCTTCGTGCTGTGTGGAGGTCCCTACACTCCTGTCCTGCTGTGTGGAGGCCCCTGCCCTCCTGTCCTGCTGTGTGGAGGCCCCTGCCCTCCTGCCCTCCCACTGTGTGCCAGGTCCCTGCCCTTCTCTCTTGCTGTGCCAGGTGTGCCCTCAGGTCCAACACATAGCCCCTTCCCCAGGCTGTGACTATGACTTCCTTCCTGAACCTCCACCCTTCTACTTGATCTTGACTGACTTTGACAGACAACCGGGGTTACTATTCTTTTGTCCTGACCAAACCAACATGACCTTTCCCTTGCTACCCGTGAGGCAGCTCCTGGCCAGCCAGTCCCGGTGTTGGTGGCTGTACCTAGTCAGATGCTAGGTCTGATTCCAGCAGTGGCTACCTTCCATTCAGTAGCATTGTGGGGTGAGTGTCAGCATTACAGTGTCACTCAAGAAGCTAACACCACGATGATGAGAAGAGTCTTTACAGTAAGAACTGAATTTTCTAGAGCCTTTGGAGAGACAATTATTGACTTGTAAAATAATGCATAGGTAACACTTCTGCTATTCTACCAAATGATAAAAAAAAATGTAACACCAAACTCTTCCACAAAACCAAAGAAGAGGAGCACTTCTAAACTCATTCTGTAGGGCTGAATTACCCTGATACCAAAACCAGACAAAAACACTACAAGAAAAGAAAGCCACAAGCCGATGTCCCTGATGAACACAGATGCAAAAGGTCCCAGTTTCCAACAGTCTAGCAAGCGGAATTCAACAGCAGATTAAAAGAATCATACACCATGACCAAGTGGCAGTTGTCTCTGGGGTACAGTGATGATAACTCAACATATGCAGAGTGGTGAATGATATATCACATTAACAGGATGAAGGACAAAAGTCAAACAATCATCTCAACAGATGCAGAAAAAGCCTCTGGAAAAATCCAGTACCCTTACCAGACCCCTTGCCACAAGTCCATAAATCAACAAACTGGGTACAGATATATTTGCCTCAGTATAAAAAAGGTCATATGTGAGAAGCCCACAGCTGATATCAGAGTTAACTGTGAAAAGTAGAAATTTCTCCTCTAATATCAGGAAAAAGACAAGGATGCCCACGTTCACTACTTCTATTCAACACAGTACAGGAATGCCTAGTCAGAACAATCAGACAAGAAAAATAACAGAAGCACAAATAGGAAAGAAAGAAGTAAAATTATCTCTGTTTGCAGAAGATTTGATCTTATATGTAGAAAGTGCTAAAAACTCAGCAAAAATTTGTTAGAACTAATAAATGAATTCAGTGAAATTGCAGCATACAAAATCAACATATGAAGATCAGTTGCATTTCTATACACTAGTGATGAACTATCCAAAAAGGAAATTAAGAAAAGAATCCAATTTCAATCATATCAAAAAGAGTAAAATACTTAGGAATAAATTTAACCAAGGAAATTTAGTGGCGTGTACAGTACAAATTATAAAACATTAATGAATAAATTAAAGAAGACACAAATAAATGGAAAGGCATCTGTGTTTGTGGACTGGAAGACTTAACACTATTAAAATGTCCATATAACCCAATGTGATCTGCCAATTCAATGCTGTCCCCATCAAAATCCCAATGGAATTTTTCACAGAAGTAGAAAAGGCAATCCTAAAATTTGTATGGAGCCACAGAAGACCCTTAGTAGCCAAAGCAATCTTGAGAAAGAAGAACAAAGGTGGATGCATCATAACTCCAGATTTCAAAATATATAACACAGCTACAGTAATTAAAACAGTATGGTACTGGCATAAAGACAGTCATATAGATCAGTGGGACAGTAGAGATAGCTGAGAAATAAATCTATGCATATACAGTCAACAGATCTTCAACAAAGATGCCAAGAATTTACAATGGAGTAAGGTTAGTCTCTCAACAAATGATCTTGGAGAAAATGAATACTTACATGAAAAAGAATGAATAGACCTCTATTTTACACCATATGCAAAAAATCAACTCAGAGTGAATGCAGACAAAGGTAAGACCTGAAACTATGAAACTCCTAGAAGAAAACATGGGGGGAAACTTCATGATATTGGTCTTGGCAATGATTTAATGGATATGACACCAAAAACATAGGCAACAAAAGTCCAAATAGACAAGTGGAACCACATCAAACCAGAAAGCTTCTGCACAGGAGAGGAAACAATCAACAGAGTGAGAAGACAGCCTGCAGAAAGACAGCCTGGGAGAAAAAATATTCACAAACCATATATCTGATGAGAGCTTAACATCCAAATTATGTAAGCAATTCCTATCATTCAACAGCAATAAAACAAATAGCTACATTTAAACATGGGTAAATGACATAAATAGACATTTCCCAAAAGTAGACATGCAAATACCCAACAGGTATATGATCAGGTGCTTGGCATTGCCAACCATGAGGGAAGTGCAAACCAAAACCACAATATGATGCCATCTCATGCCTGTTAGAGACATGCCAAAGAGACAACAGATGATAGTGTTGGCGAGGTGTGGAGAAAAGGAAACCCTTGCATGTTATGTGTGGTAATGTAAAATGTTGCAGCTGCCATGGAAAACAGCATGGAGGGTCCTCAAAAGTTAAGAATAGGTCTATCATATGATCCAGCAATCCCACTTTCAGGTACAGATCCAAACAAATTGAAATCAGGATCTCGAAGCAATGTCTGCACTCCCAAGATCAAAGCAGCACTATTCGTAGTAGCCAAGATATGGAAACAGTCTAATGTCCCTCAGTGAATGAATGGAAAAGAAGATGTGGTATGTAAACATAGCGGAATGGTACTTGGCTGTAGAAAGTAAGAGGATTCAGCAAAATGCCACAACCTGGAGGAGCCTGGAGGATCTGCTAAGGGGATAAGCCAGCTACAGGACAAAGACTCCATGATCCTTCTTACCTGAGTATTCTAAATTATTCAGTCATAGAAGCATAGGACAGAATGGTGGTTGCCAGGGGCTGAGGAGGGAAAAGTGGGAAGTTATTTTCCACAGGCACAAAGTTTCGGTTATACAAGATGAATAAGTTCTAGAGATCTGTTGTTCAACACCATGCCTATAATTAACAACACTGTATTGTGTACTTTAAAAATGTGCTAAGAAGGTAGAGCTCATGTTAGGTGTTCTTACCACACAAACAAAGAAACAACAGTGACACACAAAACTTCTGGAGGTGATGGGCCTGTTTATTACCTGGATTTTGGCAACGGTAGCATCAGTGTTTGTATGTAACCAAATAAACATGTATGTGTGCATATGTAAATACATACACACATGCTCCTCAGTGAAGCCCCTTTAAAAAGATGTTGGTTATGCTAAAACAGCCATTAGATCATGTCCTATACTGTTGGCTTGTATCATATGCCCTAACTGTGAAACACTGCTCTCTGCCAGAGTCTGTAAGAAAAGAAACCCAAGCTTAGGCAAGGGAAATCCCTGAGTCTGCTGTTGACATCTGACATGGTCAGGATATTGGCCCTCCCAATCTCATGTTGAAATGTGGCCCCCATGTTGGAGATAGGCCATAGTGGGAGGTGCTGGGTCACAGGGCAGATCCCTCGGGTGTTTTGGGCCATTCTTGTGATTGAGTGATTCTTGCTCTATCAGTTCACATGGGAGCTGGTGTTTAAAAGATCCTGGCACCTCCTCCATCATGCTCCCTCTCTCACCATGGGACACACCGGCTCCCCTTCCCCTCCCACCATGACTCTAGCTTTCTGAGGCCTCACCAGAAGCAGAGGCTGGTGCCACACAGAACCCTGAGCTAATAACCCTTTCCTTTATAGATCAGTTGCCTCAGGTATTGCTCTGTAGCAATGCAAAGCTGATGAATATAGCATTCCTCTTGTAGTCTCTTCTCATCTTCCTTCCCAGATCCCTTGCCACAAGCCCATAAATCAGCATTTCCTCTCTGCTCCTCTTTCTATGAAAATGCAGTTGTTTCTGGACAAGGTGCATCATTTGGACACACACATTTTGAAAATTCAAAGGGCACCAAGAGACCCACAACACACATTTGTGCATTAAAGTTAGCCCGGCTGACTTCAAAACACCAGCATCGCTGTGAGGTCTCTCCCTCCAGCCCCATCTGCATCTCCAGGTATACCAATGTCTCTTTTCTCTCTTCCCCATTGTCCTCTACTCTAGTGGATTAGGCCAAAGAGGCACCAGACCACACAGCCGGGGTAATGGGGTGGGGGAATCAGACAGGAGAGGCATGAAAAAGCCCTTTCTAGAGTCTGCAGGGGCTGGTGGAGAGGACTCATTTGCACAGCAGGAAGAAGAAAGAGGCTTCCTCAGATAAACCACTGCCTTCTATCCCGGGGAGCACTCCAGGAAAAGTGAGCCTCCAGGAATGTTAAGAAGCTTTCTGCCCACAGCAACATTGAGAGGAAGCTGACCCTGGGGCACTCAGAGAAGCTATTAATTAATTAATTAATTAATTAATTCAATTAAGCATCCATTTACTGGACACCTGCCTCCCAGGCACCATTCTAGATACTTAGGATAGGTCCAATCCCACCTGACCTCGTAGACAAACACCTTTGCTTTCATAGAAACTGCATTCTACTAGGGACAGATAGGCTAAAGCACAGTAGAAACCAGACATTTAAATTGTATTTCAGATCAGTTTCTCTCTGAGATAACCCCACAGCTCTGTGGAAGAAGCCTGCTCCCCTTCCCTATGGAGTAGTCTATCCGTAGGGACACCATCCTATCCTATACTTGTAGGAATAGCTTTCCATTGACTTCCTTATGCACAAGCAGGTCACTGACTTGAAGACTCACACAGTCTATGTGCTGACGTCAGTGTGGAGGGGAACAGACCGAAAGGGAAATGGGATGTATGGATCCTACTGTGGCCATGAAGATGTCTGATGGCAATAGAAGCTTGGTTGATGGAGGGATTCTGCCCACAGAGCTGAAATGACTATGGCTGTGGGCCAATTAAGGAGACATGGACGGTAGACACGGTCCCCCAGGCCATGCAAATTGCCAGGCTGTAGGCAGAGTTTCAGTTCTCCTACTATGGAACTGAAGGCTACAAAGCTTTGTTGGGGAGTTATGCCCTTTGGTCCTCATGCCCAGTCTTCCAGTGTGTTCTTAGACCCTTCATCTATCTAAATTGCCTCATGAACTACCTCACTGCTAGGGTTTATGAACCAAACTGGATTGAGAAGACTATCAAGACTATCAGTTGTGGTGGCATCTGGCCTGAGGTAGTTAGTGTGATGGATGCCAAGTAGTTATTGTGCCCTTGAATGACAAAATTAATACTTGTTCATTAAAGATCTTTTAAGAAAATCAGAATGGCAGGAATAGTAATGCCACCTTCCAAACACAACCATCAGACAAGATGGATGAGTGTTTTGTTAATTGCAACGTGAAAGACAAACACCACAACAGACAAGCTGCCTTGCTGGAGGGGTCTGCATCGGCTCGTGGCACTTGTCAGAGCTAAGGGGGCAAACTTGCCCCCTGGAAGGTGAGGTTAAGTTTTCTGCTGAAGGAAGAGGATGTGCTCTTTTAGTTTATCCCCAAAGTGGTTATGGCTGAGTAGGGCAATAGGGTAGGTTGTATTTGTTTTCTGCTGCTGCTGTAACAAATCATCACAAGCTCAGTGACTCACAGCAGCATGCATTAATCTTCTTGCAGCTTGGGTTTATCCTCTCACAGTTCTGGTTTATTCTCTTGTGGTTTTGGAGGTCAGAAGTCCAAAGTGAGTGTGCAGGCTGAGTTCCTCCCAAAGCGTCCAACACAGGATCAGTTTCCTTGCCGCTCCAGCATCTGAGGCTGCCCACTTTCTTTGGCTGTGACCATCTGTCTCTGTCATCGCACCTTCTCTTACTCTGTCCCTCCTGCCATCTATTGGTACCAGCGGGGGGCTGAGCTTCCCTGGCCACATTGCTAATGGTGGGGAGCAGAGTCCCAGGCCCCAGATGCCCATTCATGACTGGAGAGCCTATGGACACATGCCTGAGGTCCAATCCCACCTGAACTCGTAGACTAGCAGAGCACGAGTCTGCCTTTTGGGTCAGTGGAGAAAGCTGTTTCTGGGACCAGTGATGATTGGCACTAGACCCTGTCCCAGTGTGTGTCCTGGTCACTGCTGGTTCATCTGGAGGATATGACTCTCTGGTATAACCCAACTGTGTGTGGTTTGGGAAGAAATGGTACCCTTTCTTAGAGTCATAGGAGTGATCTGGACACAGTCATCAAGGGTGTGAACTGTCCTAGTTGGGTATCATGGTAAGGAAATGCTGTTGTCCAGCAGCAATACGTGGTTCAAAATCACTCCACCAAGTGAGCAGGGATGCCTATTCTTTTGTAGCTAGGCACACGTCTACGCACTCCTGAAGGAATCCCATTTCTACCTGCTCATACCAGGGCCAAGGGCATCCCTCCACCCTTCCTTCCACAGCGGCCTCCTCAGATGGCTGCAATTCCTATACCAGATGTACTTAATGTTTCCAGGTCTGCCCCAGCCACCCAAAGCTATTCCTTGAGCAACTACAAAGATGATATTTCCTGGGTGGTCCTTAGGTCTGCTCTGGGAGAGAAAGGATACCACGAGAGATGACACTCGGGCCATTAGAGGCCATTCAGCAAAGCAAAACCTTCATGAGGCAGGCATGTTCTCAGCTGCTGTCAACATCATCCCTGCTTTTATTTCTTTGTTATTTATTTTTTAATTTTAATAGCTTTAGGGGGTACAAATAGTTTTTGGTCTGGGTTTTACGTGTTACACTATGGAATACTATTCAACCACCAAAGGAATGAAATGATGTCTTTTGCAGCAACTTGGATGACCTTGGAGAACATCATCCTAAGTGAATGAGCTCAGGAACAGAAAGTCTTTGATGATTTTCAGCCTCAATTGTGCCTCGCACCACCAGCAGCTCAAGCACACCAGCGGCTCCAGTTGCTGATTTCCTTGTGTCTATACCCCTGGCTGTCCCTGCCGTCTGCATCACGCTGTGTTAGCTGTTGACCCAATTCAATGCCTAGCTGGAAAGCTTCATCTCATTGTGATGAAAGGGAAAAGGAGAGAAGTAGAGGTGAGTCAGTTACTTGCATATGTATAATTCTTTGATTAGAGAAACAAGGTAGAGAGGGAGGAGGCTGTCGAGTGACCCACATACGTGGGGTTTCTTTTTAGGCTCAAGTTTCTTACTCACAATGCAAACTTGGAAGCCCGAACCAGCCTTCTGAGTCATTCTGGGACGTGGCTCCCAATCCCACGTGACCTCACAGATTTCCAAACAATCTTCTTAGGGCTGTGTTCATCTACGGAGCTGCGGGTTTATGTCTAACTCACCTAATTCACTTAACCGATTCATGCAGAGCTCTTTTGGCATAATTTCCAGGGACAGGACTGTGGGCAGGGCTAGAGAGGGCAAGAGGGGTGTGGCCTCCGAGTGGCACCTAGACAACACTGTGTGCACTGTCCCAGTGCTGTGAAGCTGAAATCGCTGCCCTGCCCTTCCACGGGACAGCCCATTTCCATTTCTAGGACATACTGTAGAGCTCGAGATGTCAGAGGATCTGGGACTGCTCACCTCACTGGCATCTTTCGCAGGAGGAAGCTGAGCCCAGAGCAGCTCCACAACTGCCTGCCGACACTCAGTGGCCCGTTTACAGAAAGGAAGCTAACGTCCAACTCTCCTAATGGCCAGGCAGCGCTATTTCCATAGCACATGCCCCATCCTTGTCCTTGGCGAGTGACCTTACCTGCACCGAGCGTGGTGATATGAGATCACTCTGGGCAAAGGTGGGTGACTCTCCTGAGCCCAGAGTGCACATCCTGGCTCCGTCCAATGCACCACAGCTGTGGGCATGGAGCCTGGATGAGAATTTGTGGTAGGTGGAATGATCCCCCCAAAGATACCCATACCCGGTCTCCAAAGTGGTGGAGATGCTGTATCATGTGACAAAGGGATTAAGACTGCACAGACTTGAGGTCACTAATCAGCTGTCCCTAAAATAGGAAGGTGGTCCTGGGCTCCCTGGGTGCACCCATTGTCATCACAAGAGGCTTTGGTATCAGAAGGAGGCGCAGGGGGCCCCAGCAATGCTATTTGTAAGAGCTCCCCCTGCTTTGCTGGCTTTGAAGTGGGGTGGGGACCAGAGACACAAGCACCAGCAGCCCCCAGGTATGGGGAGGTGAGGAAGCAGATCCTCCCAGGGGTCCTAGAGAGGGACATGGCCTGTCTCACTCTGACATTGGCCCACCTGCTTCAGGCTTCTGATGTCTAGAACTGTGGGTGATGACTGTTGTACCCGAATCCTGAATCCGAGAGACCACCAAAGAGCCAGCTCCGATGCAAATCACACAAGGGTCTTTATTCAGGCTCACGTGTGTAACCGGCGCAGCGGTATAGGAATGAGAGCCCCGACTCAGGTTTGCAAGCATTTTTTATACATGATTTGGAAGGAGTGGGGTAGCATTACAGACTTGTCCACACAGGATTGGATGGAATTGTATGAGTGCGGTTACAGAGATACTGACTGGTTGGTTTGTGTTTGATTTGCACGGGCGCGGGCTCCGGCTGATCATGACTGACCACTAACGGTCAGACGGGTGGGGTGGAACCGGTTAGGTCTTCTGGAATGTTAGATAGCCAGAGGTGCTGGTAACATATTTACTCAGGGGGCCCAGGTCCGCACAGTCATTGTGACTGTGCATAAGTTGAACCCTGGGTTCGAGAACATGTTTACTAGAAGCCAAGGTTTACATAGTCACCGTGACTGTGCATAAGTCAGCTCTGGCATACAAGCAGGTTTGAATTAATACAGAGCCCACCATAAGGGTGGCTTGCCTGTCACAATTTAGACAGAGGGGAGTTTGGAAGGGACTTAATGTTTAACACTCGAACACTGTCAGCAGGGGTTACAGAAGCAGAAGAAGCCGGTTAACCTATTAACATAGATATTATGAGGTAAACAAAAACCTAGAGGCGTGGGTAGAGATTTATAAACTACAACAAACACTTTTTATATAACAACAAAGCTTTTAAGCCTCTCAATGACTTGACGTGTCTTAAGCCATGAGGCTCATGGCATCTCATAACAGCAGCCACAGAAACTGAGGTGGGGCTGGGGTAACTGCCCCCAATTCCAGCCCAGCAAGAGGGCTGGGCTCCTGTGGGAAGATGTGGTGCTACCCCCAGATGCCTCAGTCACTGACGGTATGTGAGCTTGGTCAAGTCTCTAGCAGTGACATGAGGAGGCCACGCAGACAGGCTGCTAGCTTCTCACTCTCCCTCCCTCTGGCCTCCTGGACATTTCCATGTGCTGCATCTTTTGCCCTGTCCCAGCCAGGACAAGTGGCAAGGACTTCCCCACCACATGCTTCACTTTAACCCCCTGACATAGTCTAGACGTTGCCCCTCCTAATCTCATGTTGAAGCGTGGTCCCCATGTGGGAGGCAGGCCTGGTGGCAGGTGTTGGGTCACGGGGCAGATCCCTCGGGTGTTTGGGGGTCATCCTTGTGGTCACGAGCGATTCTTGCTCGATCAGTTCATGTGGAAGCTGGCGTTTAAAAGATTCTGGCACCTCCTCCCTCTTTTCCCTCTCTCACCATGGGACACACCAGTTCCCCTTCCCCTCTCACCATCACTGTAGCCTCCCAAGGCTTCACCAGAAGCAGAAGCTGATGCCACTCAGAACCATGAGCCAAGAACCCCTCTTTCTTTTATAAATCGCCAGTCTTGGGTGTTCTTTGTAGCAACACAGAGTGGACAAAACACCCTGACAACCAGCATCATGCAGTAGGTGGTCAATAAACATTGTGGAACTTAAA
Source organism: Carlito syrichta (assembly GCF_000164805.1). Taxonomy (NCBI): domain Eukaryota; kingdom Metazoa; phylum Chordata; class Mammalia; order Primates; family Tarsiidae; genus Carlito; species Carlito syrichta. The sequence continues at coordinate 248,815 of NW_007027911.1, read as the reverse complement.
TGCATGCCAGAAGGGATGTCCTCTGCCTCCTGCATCCCATAAGATCATGTGCACAGAACAGACATTTACTTTACCTAACTTCGCATTTGGATCTCCTGTGGCTAATGAGGCCTTATGGCAGGCGGGGCTGCCCAAGGAGGGCGTGAGACCATGCCTCTGATGACTTGAAGCTCCCAGTGACTCACCCTCCCACCATCCAAGAAATGGAGATGTATTTTGGGCCAGCTGACAGCACTGACAGCTGAGTGATGGTCGCTGTGGTGGGATAGCTTGTCATGGCAGCATAGTTTATTCTCTTTCCCTGGGTGCCTGGTGCAAGATCTGCACATTGGCCCACCTGCTTCAGGCTTCTGACCTCCAGAACTGTGGGTGATGACTTCGTGCGTCTTAAACCACGAGGCTCGTGGCACCTTGGGACAGCAGCTACAGCTGCTTTGAGACTCAGCTGACACCGGTCAGCCCAGGGGGAGGCTGTGGTCCCTGCGTGTTGCATGTGTCAGGATTGGCGTTCTCAAGTGATGTTGTCCGAGGGCTGGACAGATGGCAGGGCACCACACGGCTGTCCCTGCCAATGTCCTCTCCCAACTTGCCTGCTGGCAGCTCAGGGACCATGACCCTCCCATCCTGCTTCTTACCCTGCCCCAGAAGACTCTGGTGGTCCTGTCCCTGCCAGTCTCTTCTCTCCTGGGGCTGCCACTGTGGTTGTGAAGCTCATTTCTGACAATGGCTAAACACCAAAAAAGCAGAAAGTGGCTGAAGTCTTGCCCACAAGAGCCAGAGGAGCACGCAGCCTGAGGGGAGCCTGGCCTGGATTGTCCTGTTTGTCAAGGCTCCTCCATGAGCCCCTCCTCCAGGGAGCCTCCCCAGATTTATGTCGAATGGTTCTTTCTACACAGCTCTCAACTTGGCATGTGTCAGAGGCTGCTACAAATGCCAGCTTTGTGTTTTGTCCCCCTCAAGCTGTCGACTTCCCAAGGGCAGGACGATATGCCCTTTTATCCTTTTACCCTCTAACTTTCCTGCCACTTACATGGCAGGGACTAAGCCCATTCTTGATGCATCAAATCAAAACTATATAGAACTTTATTGAGATAAAGTGAGTGAATGAGTGTGTGTGTGTGTGTGTGTGTGTGTGTGTGTGTGTGTGTGTGTGTGTGTAGAGAAAGAGAACAGAAAGTCAGCTCTTTTTAATATATATCTTCTCTATAAAATTAAGGGAGTGCCCCCCAGGAAGGAGGAAATATTCTATCCTATTACATCATCTATAAAGTTATATGAAAACAACACATATTTTTACTCTATTTTTATTTATTTATTTACTTATCTTTGAGTTGGGGTATTACTCTGTTGCCCAGGCTGGAGTACGGTGGCACGATCATGGCTCACTGTAGCTTCGACCTCCTGGGCTCAAGTGATTCTTCTGCCACAACCTCCCAAGTATCTAGGACTACAGTTGAACACCACTATGCCTAGCTAATATTTAAAAAAATTTTTTTTTGTAGAGACTGGGTCTTACTACGTTACCCAGGCTGGTCTCAAACACTATGCCTCAAGCTATCCTCCCATCTCCCAAAGTGCTGGGTTTACAGGCATAAGCCACTGTGCCTGGCCCTAAAACAATATATATTTAAAAAACAAACACAGACTTAAAGGAATATCAGCAAATTCTCACTAAAATGTGATGACTGTGGCATTAACACAGATCTGTCCTGCATGTCCGATGGTTAACAGGCCTAAGGGTAAGATCACGCACTAAAGGACTATAGTTATTAAAAGCCTTTCTCCGTGTCCTAAGTGCCTCAATCTCTGTGAGGCTGTGGCTTTAGGAAACCAAAGAGTGTTTCTTTTCCTATAAAACTTCCCTTTAATCTTACATCATGAATTATGGGCCCTCAATGTTGGTCAAGCCAAGTAGGTCCCAAACTTATGCATCTGTCTCAATATTCATCCCTTAATTGACAATCACTTTTGAACTTGGAACCTCACGCCAGTCTACAGGATCCTAAGCTGTCCACCATATCTCCAAGATCTCTTGATAGCCTGTCATATTGGTCTCTGTGTTAACTACCATGCAGAAATATCTACTGACTCCAGAGATAGTGGATGAGCCCAGTACTGCCACAGGTCACGGGGTGTGGTCACCTCTCAGGTGACCCATGCCGTGTCAAGTGCCAGGGAGAAGGCATGCCATTAACCCTCTGAATGTGGGGTTATTTGTTAATCCCACAGAGAAACTGAACAGCAAGTTGGGGAGACCCACACCCTGCCTGCCCCCAAAAGGTGGTATGGCCAGAATCCAGAGTAGGACATGCCAGTCAGGGCAGGAAGTCAAGAGTGGCTTGGGAAGGGAGGAAACTGGGGAGTGGGCTCACAGGAGCAGCCAGAGAAGGTCTCAGATTATAGAGGGTCATAGGAAGAGTAGGCATCTGCAAGGAAGGAGCAGGAAGAGAGACCAGGACCACTGTCTAGTGATGCAGGGTGGGCCTACTTGGTGCCTGGTGTGTATTGGTCATTGCTGGCCACTTGGAGCCTTCAGAGGTCAGCAGCAAGTGGGGTGGGGGGATGGGTGAGGTGAACCCGAGCTCTGGCACCATCACACTAATGGAATGATGTCATATGCCCTGCCACTTGAGCAGAAAAACTACAACTCGACTACTCCCCAGGGGTCTCCTTCGCCCTCGGAGGCAATGACTAGCACCCACAGGGAGAGCAGCCCAGGAAGCCTGCAGGGCTGGGCGGGGTAGTAGGACTCCACAGGAATCTGGAGAGCTAGAGGCCAGAGGTAGGACTGACATGCTGCCTGCTTCCTGGTGTTTCCTGCGTGTGGGTGCTGGCCAGACCACCATCCCTCATTCACCACCCCTCGCCCACAATGACATATCACCTGGAGGCCTTTCCAGAGGGGACACCCAAAGACACTTAGTCAGCCCAGAAACCCTTGTGCTGAGAGTCCCCACATTTCCAACAGGACCTCTGGCCCTCATCTCTTCCCCCGCACTGGTGGGGCTTCCATGAAGCCTGCAGCTTCTCCTGACCCCCTCCCAGCAGCACCAGGGAGAGGAGCCACCAATTCTCCAGAACAGTGGCCACCCACCAGGATGTGCCAAGAGGCTCCTGACAGCATGGCATGCTGACGCCCATGGCAGCTCGTATGGGTCCTGGGATGTCCTGACGCCCAGTGGCTCTTGACAGCATGGCACTGAAGCCGGTCATGGCTCTCAGGGCTGGCAGATGATGACTGAGACGTCCTGATGGTGAGTGGCTGACACAAACTGGCAGGAATGTTGGTGCAGCCAGAGCTGACTGCGTTCCGAGTCTCCCCGGGAAAGGCCTGGCATTGAGAACCTGGAACACTCTTGAATGCCATGACTCCAGGGGGCAGGCGGGTGAGCATGTCCTCTAACTCCTGTGCATAAAGACAAAAGGTCTGGAAAATCCTTTCGAGAAACCCTGCAAGTGTTGTCAGAACTAGAGAGTTGCAAGTTTCTGGTCGACCTAATTTCCCTCCAGAAGAACCTTTCTCAGTGAGAGTGCTTCCCTCACTCCTGGATAGCTGTGTTTTAAAGAAATGACTGAGTGAGAACTCTGAATTTCACATGTAGCGGCTTTCTGAGTCTTTTCCCACCAGCAGTCTCTTGAAATGAAGACACAACCCCATCTGTTCTTTGGGGTCAGCTGCTCACATAGACTCATTGCCTCAAACCTTGAAAAGTGCTGCTTAAAGTATTTTAAGCTAAGTATTTCTAAATTTTTAAATTTAATGGAGACCTGTTGGAGCTTCCAAGGGCCAACAGAAGTGCTCCTGAGCACGTACTGTGCACAAGCAAGAGTGGATGCAGGACCTGTGTTTGGAATTTTGAAACTCAACTCACAGCACTTGATGGTAGCAAACCCTGACCCAACCCCAGGCCAGGCTGTGACCAACCTCATCACCCCCCTGTGTGTGGATATGCATACGTTTTGTGGCAGGACTGCCAATAAGATGAATTTTCAAGGACTCAGCTGGGGTATCAGCAAACACTATGGACAATATGGCATTTTGAAAACTAGAAAATGAGTTCCCGAACATAAAGATATGAATTTCAAGAATTTCAGTTAAGGGGTCAAGGGGTCAAGGACCTGCATTCCCATGAGACAAGTAACAGGGGTGTTGGTCCACTTGGCTGCTGTTAACAAAATACCATCAAGTGGGAGATAAACAACAGATGCTCATTTTTCACAGTTCTGGAGACTGAGGAGTCAAGGTCAAGGTGCTAGTAGGCTTGGTGTCTGGTGAGGGCTCTTGCCGTTTTACAGGCGGCACCTTCTGGCCGTGTGCTCATACGGTGGAGGGGAGAGGAGTCTCTCTCTTCCAAACTGCATTGACCCCATTCATGAGGGCACTGGCCCCATGGCTTCATCACACCCAATACCATCACCTTGGGGGTTAGGATTCCAATGTGTGAACATGGGGGACATTCATATTCAGACCACAGCAGTCGGCATGTAGAAGAGGCAGAGAAGGGAGAGGCTAGAGGAGAAAACCAGAGACCGTGGCCACCATGCGATTGCCTGTGGCTCCCCAGGCTGGAGCTAAATCTCCAGGCACGGCAAGGCCCTGTCCTCTGGAGGGTCTGCAGAGGCCAATGTGACATCCGCTAACCTTCAGATAGACTCTCTTAGAGCATGAGACAGATGAGCCAATCTGACCCTTCTCTGGGCCGTCAACTACACAATCATACAAGTCACCAATTCCAAACACGTAATCTCGGCTCAGAAGTCCAGAAGGGAGGACTGTGCATACGTCTTACAGTCGTTATCTGCCTGGAATCTCCTGCCTGGTCCGCTCCCAGATGTTGGAACCTCAGCCCATGACCACGGAGGGGGTCCTGGGTCCTGGCTGCCAACACATAGTGCAAGCCAGGCAGGATGGTCAGAGTTAAACCTTGGGAGAGAGTGTCTCTTCATTTAAAACTGCAAACACTCAGGGTCAGGGGCCTAGTCACCAGGGCCATCACAGATGAGGACCCTCCAAGGGGGAAGCTGACAGAGCCGACTCTGGCCATTTGCTACATGAGCCAGTAAAGTTCACTTCTGCTTCAGCTAGCTGGAGTTGAGTTTCAGTCATTTCTAAGGGAAAATTGTGCAGGAAATTGGTTCTCTTATATTTGGAGAATAAATATACTTTTCAGAAATGTCCATTTGAAGTAGAGAAAACTTTTTAATAATACCTTTCATTCTCTCTATTATGAATTCAATTATGTCCCCTCTCCCTCAAATTCCTATATTGAAGCCCTAACCCCAGTGTGACCATGAATGGAGACAGACCCTACTAGGAGGTTAGATGAGGTCATAAGAGAGAGACCCTGATCATTAGGATGGGGTCCTTGGAAGAAGTGGAAGAAACCCCAGAGGGCTTGCTCTCCCTCTCCTCTCCCCTCTCTCTTTTCTTCCTCTCCTCTCCCCTCTCTCTTTTCTTCTCTCCTCTCCCCTCTCTCCTCTCTCCCTCCTCTCTCCCCTCTTGCCCTCCCCTCTCCCCTCCCTCCCTCTCTCCCTATCTTCTTTCTTCCTTTCCTTTCTTCCTTCTTCCCTCTCTCCCTCCCCTTTCTCCTCTCTCCCTCTCCTCTTTCCTTTCTGCCCTCTCTCCCTCCCCCCTCTCCTCTGCCATCTCTCCCTCTCCACTCCCTCTTTGTCCCCTTCCCCTTCTCTCCTCTCTTCTCTCTTCCTCCTCTCGCTCCCCTATCCCTCCTTGCTTCCCTTTCCCCTCTCCTTCCTCTCCCTTCTCTTCGACTCCCCCCGCCCCTTCTCTACTCTCTCCCCTTTCCTCTCTGTCTCACCACTCTCTCTCTCCTCTCATCCCCCTGCCCCCTCTTCCCCTCTTCCTCTCCCCTCCTCCTTTTCCCTCCCCCTCTCCTCTCCTCTTTTTTCCCTCTTTCCCTATTCCCTCCTCCTCTCTCCCTTCTTCCCTCTACCTCTCTCCCCTCTCCCGTTTCTCTCTCCTGCCCCTCTCTCCTCTTTCTCTCCTCCCTTTTTCTAAGTGTACAGAGAAGAAGCTGTGTGAGGACACAGTAGAGGCAACTGTCTACAAGCCAGGAAGAGAAGTTTCTAAAGACACCAACCCCGAGGGCAACTTGACCTTGAACTTCCAGCATCCAGAACTGAGAAAATAAATGTCTTTGGTTTGAGTCATCCCATCTGTGATCTTTTGCTATCACAGCCTGAGTTGACTAATACACTCTCTATAAGGTTCTAAGAGAGTTCACTGGACAATTGTCACTCATGAAGGTCACCTTTGGCCCTGCGTCCTCTACCCTCTCCCAAAGGCAGAACTGTGATGGGAACCAGCAGGAAACCAGAGCCTGCCTTCCCAATCTGGAACTGCTAACACAGGGAAAGCTGCAATTCAGAGTGTGTTAAGTTGAGCTCTTCACATTTTCTACAAAACATGAAGTCCCAGTGATTTCATAACCTCATCTGAAGTCATGCAATGTGGCGGGCCATGACTTCCCTTCCCCACCTTGTGTGCTCTGGAGTGTGGTTGTTACACCATGGCCTTGACTTTCCCCTGTCCCCTCCCCTCTTCCTTGTTCCTTTCCCTCACCCACTGCAGAAGTTCTCCCAGGGTAGACACGGGGTGGGGGAGGGGAGGTGCATCCTCAGTGGGAAGGGTCTGAGCGTCCTTCCAGTTGGGCGGTGCTGTCAGCTGGTCACCAAGGCCATTGGTGCGAGGTCACATGCTATCCCTTCACAATGCATCTAGGCCTTCAGAGGTCCCAGAGACCTCCCCACACCAGGGTCCCAACATGGCTGAAAAACCATTTGACCTGGCTTTTGTGTCCCTCCCCCACACACTTCCTGACTCAACATCACTGCCTGGGCTGCCTCCACCCAGAAGGCCACCTCTGGGCAAGGAAGCAGCAGCCATTATTCAGACTCCACCTCTCCACAGTGCTTGTCCCTGCGAGACACACCCTCACCTCTGCCCACGTGGATGCTGAGGTGCCTGTGCCAAGCTTCTGCCTCCTGGTTCACTCCCACTGCGACTGTGGCAACCCTGCCTCAGCCCATTCTTTATGCATGCTCCCGGACCCCAATGTGCCACTGTGTGCCCAGTGGAGGGCCTGAGGCAGCTCAGTGGCACCCAGTGGGAGGCCCTTCTCACAGTGGCATAATCCTGACCTCTGCCCCAAGCTTGGGGGTGGGCAACTGTCTGCTTCTCTCTCCATGGCAGTAAGGGGGATACCTCGACACTCTCCTGAGGCTCTGTTCTGAGGTGACTGTCTACACTCTTTCTCTGAGTCCTAGTCATCTTTGAGCCAGAGCTGTCACGGTGGCTCTAGTCACTGGAGCAATCGTGACATCTTTTATTAAACATCCGTAGTGGCACATTTGAGGACATTAGGTAATTATCACTCATTTTCAACTCTGGAGAGTTAATTCCTTCTGATAATTGAAAATGTCCCATTCAACAGCCTCATTTAAAATTGTTTCTGGAAAATTAGTGACTTGATGCTGGAAATACACCCCCTGCTCAAACTCAACAAGTCTAGAACCCTAAGTGGAGCTTGACAAAACATCAGTTTTGTAGGATTCTGCCCTGACAGTAATGACTGTTACAACCACATAACAGAGCCTGACGATCACACTTTATGCACTCTGAGGTACACTGAAGACACGACTTTCCTCTAACACTACCTTCCAGTTGAAACACATAGCTATGTAAATACTTAAATAATCTTACATTTTTATTTGATTAAAGAGCAATTGAAACCAGTATTTAGGGCAAACCACTTGTTAGGGGAAGAGTAGTTTGGAAGAGTCACTACCTTGTTGCAATAGTTGTAATTAGCTATTTGAGACTTTGTTCACTAAGCACTTTTTCCACCCTCAGTGCTGATTGCAGAGTACTCACAATAGTGGTACCCAAACTTCTGCTGCGGCACAGTGCGCCACGTTTTCCCAAGTCACTCCAGGCTGTCAGGTGTATCAGCCTTACAAAACACATTGCGGAGCCTACTTCAAGAGTGTCACAGAAGAGCAGCCACTGAGTCACAGGCTTAAGTCACAGCAGGAAATAAAATGCATGAGGTAAGGCAGTAGGGAATGATGGGAACTGTGGCACTGAAATCACTGCTACATAAAAAAAAACTGTCACTCAATGCTAATTAATTTTGACATATAGTTGTAATGTTATCTGATTACCAGATTTTTAAAAAATTGTAATGTAATTGTTGTGAAACCTACTGATTTTTTAAAAATGTTGGATCAAATTTTTAGACATTAAGCCAAACAAAACGAAACCCACAAAGGCTGACACTTGCAAGAGGCCAGGGTGCAGCCTCTCCATGGAGCACTATGGTTGGCTGCGTCACACAGTGTCCTCTCGTGCAGACCCTCGAGAACGGTCTCCTTCAGCTAAGGGCCCTGGAGGGGGTATTTCTCCTGGTTCCTGGTTTGCTGTTTGTCTTCCAGACACTGGGTGTCTTACCATAAGCTCCCGTATTTCCCTGGGCCACTCGAGACAGAAACAGACCTATGTATGGCCCGTGGCCCACATGCAGGCAGAGCTGCAGGAAGGATGCGACCTCTGGGCCCTATTTCGTGTCCTTCCCTTTTCCTTCTCATCTGCTTTCCTTTCTGACATCCTGCTGCATTTCGAACAGGCCTTCAGGTCCACACTGGATCTCTCTGGGACAAAGCAGAGTAGACATGTTCTTCACAACAAGCCTTGAAACAGACACCACTGGTTCCTTGACACATGAATAAAGGGAGGCTCCGCACAATCACCCGGCTTTTTTCTCTTCCAGTTCCAAGTCAAGTGCTCCACTGATGACTAAATGAAGCAGCACAGTCACACAGCAGAGATTTCACACCCAGAGGCAGCCTCCACACTCAGATCGTGTGGATGCTGAGGAGGGTGCCACCCAAAGCCACTGTGTTGTGAAGAGGCACATTCCCTAAAACAGTGTGACCACACCACAAGTGATGCTCCAGAGCAGTGCAGCACAGCATGTGTCCACTGGGGGCATGAAAACCAGCCCTGCTGGAATTAGAACTGGCACCCCAGTTTGAGAATTGAGCTGTAGAATCTGGGCAAAAAGAGCATGTGGACACATTATAAACAGAGCAAGATTAAGATGGGCTTTGTGAGGATTAACTGGTGTGCAGGGGTGCATCTGTGGCTCATCCTGAAGAGGTCCCCCCTGAACCACTGTATCTACAGTCTTGGCCATGGCACAGGCTACGGCTGAGAAAGCAGAGAAATCCTTTGGATTTCCTGTAACTAAGTCCCCAGAGAGTGCTCCAAAGTGAATCTGCAGTGTATAAAACTCTGTTCCTGCTTAGAATTGAATTATAGCATGGCTTCCATGCATTTGAATTAAATTATAACTGATAAGAGCACAGAATGTTCCCAGATCTTAAGGAATTAGGTGTTCCAATGCAGCATTGTTCTGACTTTAGTGACTCTTCCCATAAATGGTAGAGCAGTGGTTTTTAAGCTTGTTTAAGAAGCAGCCAAGAAGAGTAGTTGTAGCCTCTTTCTTCCAGCCACTCCATGGAAGTCCTGTGCATCATGGCCGAGTGGTAGAGCATGGGCCTTGTGGGCAGGCATAGTAAGTTGACATGACTCTCCCCACTCCCAGTAGATAGCCAGCCCCCAGGGCTATGGTAAGTAGGTATGATTCTCCCTTCTCCTAGCAGGTGGCCACCTCCTAGAGATGTGGTAAGTCAGCATAGCTCTCCCCACTCCCAGCGCATAGCCAACCCCGAGGGCTGTGGTAAATCAGTGTGGCTCTCTCCCCTCCTAGTGGGTGGCCAACCCCCTGGGTTGTTGTAAGTTGGCATGACTCTCCCTCAACCTAGTGAGGGACAAACACTCAGGGCTGTGGTAAGTCAGCTTGGCTCTTCCCCCTCCTAGTGGGTGGCCAACTCCCTGCGTAGTTGTAAGTCAGCATGGCTCTCCCCCATCCTAGTGGGGAACAAACGCCCAGGGCTGTGGTAAGTCAGCATGGCTCTCCCTCCTCCTAGAGGGGGCCAACCTCTAGGACTGTGGCAAGTCGGTTTAGCTCTCCCCTCTCCCAGTGCGCGGCCAACTTCCAGGTCTGCAGTAAGTTGACATGACTCTCCCCTCTCCTAGCAGGTAGCCACTCTTCAGACTGTGGTAAGTTGGTATGACTCTCCTAGTAGGTAACCAACCCCCAGGGCTGTGGTAAGTCGGTATAGCTCTTCTCCTTCCTAGCAGGTGGCCACCATCCAGAGCTGTGGTAAGTCAGCGTAGCTTTCCCCCTTCTAGTGTGTGGCTAAATCCTAGGGCTGTGGTAAGTAAGCGTGGTTCTCCCCTCTCTTAGTGGGGCACCAACCTCCAGGGCTTCCCAGGCCTCCTCAGCTACCATCTCACCATTGAACCTGCTTCAATGTGATCTAAACATTAGGGGAACCTCTAGACTGGGTTTGAAGAATCTTAGGGTTCCACAGAACATGGCACAATCACAACTCTCAGGCACACGGTCCATCCAGTCGCTGTCTGGGAGTCCACCCTTGAGGAACACTACATTACCAGGACAAACGGAAACACAGGGGCCTGATCTGGCATCCACAGCAACTTCTGGCATCATTGGCAGAACTCTTGCTGAAGTAGAAAGTTCCTTTATGTGAAAATGCTTTATTTTATTTTTACTTTTTTTTTTTTTTTTGATTTGGAATGTCACTCAGTCGCCCAGACTGGAGTGCAGTGGCTGTTCCTGGCCACCGCAGCCTCGACCTGCTGGGCTCAGGCGATCCTTCCACCTCAGCCTTCCAAGTAGCTGGAACTACAGGCACGCGCTACCATGCCCGGCTAATTTTTGATTTATTGTAGAGATGAGGTCTCGCCAAGTTGCCCAGGCGGGTCTCGAACCCGCGGGCTCAGGCAATCCTCTCACCTCAGCCGCCCAAAGGCGCGGAATTACAGGCTGAGCCACCGAGCCCGGCTTGAAAATGCTTTAAAAGCACATGCTTTGCAGGTGTTGGCCCCTCTTGGTGCCATGTTTGGGGTGCACATATCCATCTCAGAGGCCTGCCACAGGCCTGGCCCCAATTCCAACACCAGCAAGCAGACAGCTGCCTGTGTTATTTAAGTTTAAGTGAAATTCTAGAAGTTCATTATCTAATTTTAAGACATTTAATATGTATCAAAAGAAGTTGCGTATTTCCAAAATCACAAAGAAAACCTGCAAAAAAGAGGAAACATTTTACTACCTTAAAAGCCAGGAAAGAAACATGCATATTTGAGTAACACTTTCCCTATAAATTACCATTTAGTTCTGTCCCTAGGGCATGTGAGCAGCTAATTCTGTTTAGGAAGGGGGAGGGGTAGAAAATGTGAAATGGAAATAAATTTTTCAAAATAAGTAAAAATGCTCTTTTGATACACAGTATGCGGTAAGTACTTTTTTTTTGAACATACGAAACATGTGGTTTTTAGTAACAAGAAACCAGCTTCTCTGAAGTCCTCACTGGAAAGGTCACCTGGACAGTTAGGGGGCACTCATGTACACCATAAGTCTCCTGAGGGACCCCCACGTCTCAGCCCATCTCCAGAACAAATGAGCAAACGTTCAGTGTCTTTGCCTTAAAAACAGCCTTTAGCCTACTTCCAGCGCTCTTATAGATAAAGCAAAGCTTCAGATTCAGAATAACCATGGTAGGTGGAGCTCCCAGAGCTCTGGTGTCCATCCTGGTTGTAAACATGGTTTCTTTCTGTCTGTCATGACTGCTTTGAGGCTCTTGCTAGGACTAGTCAGTTCTTTTCCTGAGGGGTCGATTGAGTCCACACTCCCACCAGTTATGCCCTAGGAACAAAGACCCCGCACATCTCAGTGGCCTAAAACTAGAAGCTTTATCTTTTAACTATGCTTCGCCATCGTGTGTTGGCCAGTGCTCAGCTCAGTAATGTTCTCTCCAGACTAGGCTGACAGAGCAGCCTCCACTTATGCCAGGTCTCCAAGTGACCTGCATTTCACAGACAAGCCAGGGTAACCCCCAACCTCACTGGCCACATCCAACTTCAATGAGGTAGGGAAGTAAAACCCCATGGAAGGTCGAAGCAAACTACAGCCCACAGGCCAAGCACCTGTGTTTGCAAGTGACGTGTTTTTGGCACACAGCCACACCCATCAGTTTACATGTTGTCTGTGGCTGCCTGGCCACAGAATTGAGTAGCCATGACAGAGACTGCCCAGGGTCCACAAGCCCAAAACATCTGCCCTCTGGTCTTTAGGAAAAAGTCTCAGGTCTCTGGCCTGTTGTGTTAGTGGCTTTCACTAGGTCAGGCTGTAGGAACAGCCAGCCCCTGACCATACAGACTTCACAGCAATGGTTTATTTCCATTCCATTCACATGGCATGTCAGTGGCAGGTGGGCTGTGGCTCTGCCTCAGGTCTTCTTCACAGGCTGAAGGAGTACTCCCTGTTGTAATATGCCATTCTTATGGCAGAGAGAGGAGCATGGCTGATCACATGATAGCTCCTATAGTACAAGCCTAGACATGAACAGTGACATTCCTTCTGCTCACATTTTGTTGGCCAAAGAAAGTGACATGGCCAAGCCTGATGTCACTGGGTAGAGAAGTAAACTCCTCCCACTGTGAGTCATTGGAGGGCACCTGACTGTGTGGGGGTGTGTGGTGCTCTTCCAGAGACAGGTCAAGTGGTGGGGACTGCTAAGACAATTGACATGCTTCCTATACTCCCTGAGCATTTTGGATGGACAACACTCATAGCTGGCACAGAATCTTAAGAGGGAGTCCTGGTGTGCCAGAGTTAGCTTAGTGCTGTGAAGAACGCAGGATGGAGAGTTAGCAGACCATGATCTTGATCAAGCTATTGTATTTCTCTGAACACTTTACAGAGTCCTCCTCTATGAAACTGTAACCAAGTGTCTCAGCCTTAACATATATTTTAAAGTTTTTTCTTCTCTTTTAATATAAAGCCTTGAAAAACTTCTCCCCTTATCTACCAGACATTCCCTTGCACCATTCATGCTTATCTGACCTTATGCTTACTTCAAAATCTCAGGGCTTATCTTAAAACAGTCTGAATGTAGGACTCTCCTGTTTGGGAGAAGTCACAAGAGGGTGATCCATATCCTGACTGCAGCTGAGATAATACCAGTCAGACCTCCAGGAGGACCGCCATCCAAGATAAGTCATCCAGACATACCCTGTGCCACACCCACATGTTTCCCCTAACAAGTTTCCCTTTCTAAACCCTTGCACTCAACCTAAAAAGCTAAAGGGATTTCTTTGAGGTTTGAGTTTGACCATTTCCCCATCTGCTGGCTTTTGGAATAAAATCATCTTCCTTCATTACATTTGTGCTTGTTTATTTGGTGTATAAATGATGAGTGGCCAAGCTTCTGTTGGTTACAAAATGAGGTCACTGGCCTGCAACACAGCTTTCAACTTTTTCAAGCCAAGGCACTTTTACTATTTCCCTCCTCCCATGATGACTGCTCTACTTTGAGTCCTCACAGACTGAGAACATGCATATGGCAAAATCTGTCATATTCACCAACTGTAAGCCATGGTTCACTATTTCTAAAAGTAATTTTGAGAAAATAGTGAACAATGGTCCTTCTCTCCTGGAATTACTAATTAGTACTTGAGTAAATTTGTACAGGCTCACAGGGAGATGGGAGCAGATATGCTGGCTCAAAGGCAGTTTTTCTAGAACTATAGACACCTAAATGTATACAGATAGATATAGTAGAGCTGGTACTAAACTAACAGATGGCAATTGTAATAATCTGTGAATCTGTATGTCTTTTTGACTTGAAGCTGTCTCATTCATGCTGTATCACAGGGACTTCATACTTAGTTGATGCTCGTAAATTATTTCTTAACTGATTAAAGGAATCATGTTCAGTGATGCTTTTAAATGATTTTTAAAAATCTTTTCTGTCAATCAGGCCCACACGTACATTAGGAAAAGAATGGTGGGTACATATGTGAAAGACACATATCACATCTTTGGTTTACAGATAATGCTTGCTTTTCATGTGGGCTTGCATTCGTTACAACATCTCCAGGGATCTCTGGACCATGCATTTGGATCTCTGGACCAAAGAAACACAGGTGAATCCACCCCGTAATGCAAAACTAATCCAACATATTCTTTTTAGTTTAGTGCAGAGTCTTCATTCCAATGACATTGCTCATGCAGGGAGTGGACTGCATTTGAGGAGTTGAGCTTAGTTCTTGCCACCTTCAGGAGGTATTCCTGAGGAGTTCACAATCAGTCATTAGGAAACGTATAAGGTCATAAAATATCCAAGTGTTGAACAAGATTTAAATCCAAATCTCCAGATGGTCCTGCCAGGGCTCAGAAAATGATACCTCAAAGTATGGTGCTTTGATATGCTGAGCAGTTCTGCATTAAAGGAAACTGGAGAAACTTAGACGCTGCCTCAGAACCAAGGACTTTCTATTCTTCTCTTGTTTCTATTCCTACTAAGTACATGGAAGAACTCTCTCTGGAATTTCCTTATTTGATTGAGAAAACTTTTTCCAAAAGAAGTGCAATAGTCTTAAACTCCCTTCCTAGGAATCTCATTGAATAACCAGGTAAGATTAAGCACCTGAGAAGAGACTACCCCAGACAGACTTCTTTAGACTCGCAAGAGTGGCTTCCAGGGATTACCTAAGAACCTTCACCTGAGTTCATAAGGCAATCTTTGTTTGCATTGTAGTCCAACCCCCCCCCCCGGAACTCATCAGTTCAGCTTCCAAAGAGAATCATTTACAAACTATTGTCTGCTCTGAGGACTCATTAAACCCTCCTAAGTATCATTTACTACCCCTCATAATTGTCTGCCCTCACTTCCCTCTCCTCATGAAGAGGGTGCTACCCAGGCTGCAACTATCTGACCCTTTTTTGAATCTCTTATTTTGACTGGCTTCTGTGCTTAAGCACATGAATAAATCTGTATGCCTTTCTCCTGTTGATCTGTCTCTTGCCAGGTCATTTTCAGTAGACCCAAATGGTCATAGGAGGAAGGAAAATTCATTTGTCCTAGCCCTGGACAAAGGAAAATGAATAAATGATTGCACCCAAACACTTAAGAATGATGTTCTTTGATTGCTCTCTACTTACCTACGTGACTGTCATCCATTTTCTTTTTTAAATTTCATTATTTATTAAAGAATGCAAATTAAAACCACAATGTGATACCATTACACATCTACCAGAAAGGCTAAAATGAAAAGGACAAAAGTTGCAAGTACTAGCAGGGAGGTAGAGCAGCCAGAACTCTTACACATTGCTGATCTGATTCACTGACTCTGGAGAAAGCTTGAGGAATGAAAGGAGGGACCCCAAGAAACTTAGAATAAACTTAGCTCACATTTTGCCTCAGCGTAACCATTGTGCTTAGGTTGACATGCTTTGAATCTAGCACAGGTTAGACATAAATAGATAAAATTCCAATAGGGAGGTTTTAGGAAGCATTCAGACATTTTACTACAGGCCAAGCTGGCAGCCTCCATCAGATGCAAGACATGGAGAGACCAATAGAAATGATAATAGACCACCTTTTTGCTAAGGAGTTTGTGGATTACAAATGTCTGACAGGTCTCTTGCAGGTAAAACCCCTCTCCTTGTCTCCTCCCATCTAACCCACCACTTGAGGGCATGAGATGCTAATATCTGGCAACATAAAGATCTAAGACTCATATGGCTACAATCAACATCAAAGACCCATAGCCCTGTACATTCCTTTTGGCCCAGACACCTCAGGGCCCAAACCCCCCTTACCCCAAAGGTCCTTAAATATACTGCATTCTTTGCCCTTCAAGGCCACACTTGCTTCTGAGTGTCAGCTCCCTTTCCAATCTGTGAAAGGTGAATAATAAACTTTACTACCTTCTACTTCTTACTTGGCTGCAATCTTGCATTGTTCCTTTAGTACCGCCACTGACCCACCTTGCCTCAGTTTACCCTATCAGGAAATTTATATTTAAACTGGGAAGCTCATGCCCTGCCACTCTCCTACATACATGACTAACAAAATGGTCAAGTATGTGCACCAACAGGTAATGTCATCCATTCTTTATCCTCACCATGCATCGAAATCACCTGGTCAACATTAACAAAATACACCAGTGGTACTTGGCTCCCATCAAATCCTGATTCGACATGGATATTTTGAAGTTTTTTTTTTTTTTTTTAGCTTATAGGTGATTCTATTGTGTATTCAAGGTTAAAACCCATTGGCCTACATTGACTATTATCTCCAAGACCACATAAATGAGACATTGTAATTTTAAAAACCAGTGTAATTTCCTCTTTTTTTCTCGATCTTGGGAATTTATTTTACATCACAGACATACCAGACAGACTATATCTTTTGTTAAAGAATCTAGTGAATGTTTTTACAGCTCTTGGGATTTTTGGTTACTTGATTTATATGTAAAAGGAAAGAAGTCACCCTCTCTGAAAGGCCTTTTTTAAAAAAAACTCAAGGTAGAAGGTTCTGGAAGAATTTCCATGAGGAGAATTTGTGAGAAACTGCAATAATCATGAAATGGAAGAAAACACAGATGGGTTTTAAAAAAAAAAATAATTTCTCATCCTTCTTATTTTCACTCAATGTGTCCGTTCCCATCTCTGCCCTGAACAAATCCAAAAGGCCATAAAAAATGTAATTGCAAACTGACTCTTCACTACAACTTACACTGCAGGGTGAATAGAAATGTCAGGCAGGTCAGCCCACTATCAGATTTCATTAGGAGGTGATGAGGTTCAGGACACGTCACTGCAAAATATAATTATAGGAGGCCAGACTAGGACAACCCCAGATATGCCTCTTTGGCATATGACCATTCTGAACTAGTTGTTTTGAGAAGCTGCATACACAGGAGAAGTTCTTAAAACTGACTATTTGGTAAGAGAAATTAACATCTCTCCAGGAAATCTCTGTTGGCAAGAGTGTCTCCCTCTCTGAACCAGGAAGAGAAGAGAGTCCACATCGCTGGAGAATCTTTTTATCAATAGAAAAGGGGTTACCCAAAACCTTGTTTTGTTTATGGTACATTTCCCAGCCATCTCCACCTCATCTTAACCAGGCTTTCCCCTTCTGAGTTTCAGGAAGTGATGATATTTAAGCCCAAATCTAAGACAATTTTATTGAGATCTGCTCCAGAGGTCTATTCAATCTCTGGGTTCTCTCCTGTGCATTCAGGAGGTACACATGTTACTAAACTGCTGCTTATTTTTCTCTTGTTCATCTGTCTTTTGTTACAGAGAGGCCCAGCTAAGAACTCATGAAAGGTGGAGGAGAAAGCTAATTTTCCTCCTCCACAGAAGAAGGTTTAACCAGGATAAATTGCCAAGTTATAGCTGAAAGCCTAATTAGGAGAGAATCAAAGGAAGAGAGAGTTGGTCACTATGGCCAGGAAAAAGATCCTGTGAATATTCAGGAAGGCAGAATTAAGTAGTGCTCCTAATTCACCCACTGTACCTTAAAATTACCCAGGGATCTCGTCAAAATGTGGATTCTAATCCAGTAGATCTGGGGCAGGGCCAGAGCGTTTACATTTCTAACAGACACCAGAGACACAAGATCAGTCTTTGTGCCATATGGACAAAAAGTTAAGTTAATAAATGTTTGTACTAGATTCACTTGCAACACAATGATTTGGCAATTAGAGACCAGTGAAAAAATTTTAAGAACATGTTTCTTAAAAACCTGCCTTGGCCTAAGATAGCAGCTCTTAAACTTTTGGGTTTTCATGCTCTTAAAGTGAAAGAGCTTTTGTCTGTATGGATTACACAGCGTGTTATTTGCTGCATATGAAATTAAAACTGAGGAAGTTAAACCTACATATTTATTTAGTTAACCCTAATATTAAACCCATTGAGTTAACAGAAATATAATATTTTTTATGAATTGTAACTTTGTTTTCCCTAGCATGGTGCCAGTTCACATTCTTTGCAAATCTCTGTGCTATCTGGCTTAATGGTTGCAGCCTGCTTTTCAAATCAGCCTCCACCCTCCATCTGTAACAATATTACACTTCATGTGGTATCTGGAAAACGCCATCAGACACTTGTGAAACAAGAGCGAAAAAGGCAAGTAATGTCTGAGTCATGTCATAAAAGTCAGCTGACCTTACAGAACCCCTGAAAAAGTTGCTAGAACTCCCTGGGGGTCACTGGATCCGATTTTGAGAACTGCTGGCC
Organism: Carlito syrichta; assembly: GCF_000164805.1. Lineage (NCBI taxonomy): Eukaryota > Metazoa > Chordata > Mammalia > Primates > Tarsiidae > Carlito > Carlito syrichta. The sequence continues at coordinate 230,618 of NW_007027911.1, read as the reverse complement.
CCAAATGGGGGTATGAGTGAAGATGGTCTTCACTGAAACAGATGAGAGTTCATTCAGTGAGAGCCTGCCTGGTGTCCTTGACTCACTGTACTGGTCAGTTTTGTGTTGCTGCAACAGAATACCAGAGACTGGGTCATTTATAAAAAGCAGCAATCTCTATAGTACTAGAGGCTAGAAGCAAGGTTGAGAGACCGCATCTGATAAGGGCCTTGGTCCGGTGTCATCCCACGGCGAAAGGTGGGCAGGTAGGAGAGCCACATGCCAAGAGAAGAAAGGGAACTGACCTCATCCTGCTTCTCTTGGGATAACAAGCCCATCTCAAGATAATGGCATTCATCCACTTATGAGAGCAGAGACCTCATGACCTCATATCTTCTTTTGGGTCCTGCCTCTTAACACAGTGGCACTGGGATTAGATTCCAACACATGGATGGTGGAGGATGCATTCAGACCATGGCAGTCACTGTTTTGGAATGAAACTAGAAATTAATGACTGTTGTTGATGTCACTTCTCACGGCTCTTAGAATGAACGTCTGAAGCAAGCTCTGCTTCCTTGAAGATAAGCAACTGCAGTTCATCCCTCAGATCAGTTTCAGGAAAACCTAATAAAAATGATTGCATGAAGTTATGGTACACTATGAAGTGGGCAACTTTTTTTTTTTAAGTGAGAAAGCAGGATTTATTGAGAGGACAGAAAAGTTCCCACAGTGGGAGGGGACCTGAAAGGGTTACCCCAAGAGTAACTTTTGAAGGACTCGAGTTGGTTACTACACAGCATGGATCGCAATCTGACACGCCCATCAGCAGTGTTTGGGGGAACATGACCCAGGTTCTCAGGAGCTTATGTTCTGCTTTGGAAAATAAATGTGAGAAAGAAGTCTAAGCTGGCACCTTAGCACTGGCTGGTCTGGGAAGCTGCACTGTGTTAGAGGAATTCAGAGAAGAACACAAGGAGCTGGCATCATCAGGACCAGTCTTCACAGAAGAAGGAAGGTCACTCTAGGCTTTTAGAATAACTTTCTAAAATGTTCCAGGTGCAGAAACAGGGAAGAAAGGGAGAGAGCTAGGCAGAGGGAGTACCCAGCATATATGACACCCAGAGGGGATCATTTAAGACCCCCTCCTCTACACAAGGAAATTATCTTCAGTAATGATCTTTAAATGAAGCAAATAATAAAAACCACACACCAGAATAAAAGCCAGAAAAGAATGGCAAACATAAAAAAATGGTCTTGGATTAGATCTTGTGTCTATATTCAAGCCAGTTTAAAAAGTTAATTAAATTTTACAGCACAAAAAAGAAATAAAGTAATAGATTAGCATTTTTTAGTTATATTAAAGTATTTAAGGAAGAAGAAATATATAAAAGACACACTTCTAAAGGAGTAAATGCTGCAGGGTTAGAGATTTGCACATGAAACTGCAAGCATTGCTACCTTACCTCTCAACTGTCACGTTGTCACTGTGTATTTTGAACCTACTTTTTAATCCCAGGACTAGGTTGTGTCCCAGGACTTAGAGACACAAACCATGCTAGTAGCAAACTCAAATGACCACAACCCTGATGAACTCAAACCCAACTGTGCACAGTTGAGTCACATGCAGGGGGCCAACATTGAGGGCACTCCACATTACCTTCCAAGTAGAATGTGGTGATTCTTAAAAGACAAGTCATAAATGTGCTACTTTATTTAATTACCCAACAATCATTACAGCCACTGTTTAGAACTTATCAACAAAATAATTTTCTGGGAGGAGTATTGCATCACTGAAGACAGTTCAGGACACGCTACCTCAAAACATGGCACCTCAGTATGCTGAATATTTTAAACTCAAAGAATTTGGAAAACGGTATGTGCAGAAAGGATATTCTGATCTTTCACTAAAACAGATCACAAGACCCTCATGGAATAGGTACCCTCTCTCTGCCCTGAGAAAAATGTGCTTCTTTATCTCCAAAAACATGGAATGGCAAGAGGAATCAGAAGCACCAGGTTTTGGTGTCTCCCAGTTTGCTACCCATGGCTCATACCGTTCTGTGTCCCAACACGTTTCTCCACAACTCTCCACTTGGTTTCACTGCCACTCCTGATCTTTGTTTTCTTTTTCTTTTTTTTTTTTTTGAGTTGGAGTCTCACTCTGTCGCCCAGACTGGAGTGAAGTGGCCGCTTCTGGCCACCGCACCCGCGACCTCCTGGGCTCTGGTGATCCTTCCGCCTCAGCCTTCCAAGTAGCCGGAATTACAGGTGTGTGCTACCACGCCCGGCTGATTTTTTAATTTATTGTAGAGATGAGGTCTCGCTGCCCAGGTGGGTCTCGAACCCGCAGGCTCAAGCAATCCACTCACCTCAGCCTCCCAAAGGCGTGGGATTACAGGCTGAGCCACCGAGCTCGGCTCTGATCTTTGTTTTCTTATGAACGTGCCTGTGTCCCATAAAACTAGCATTCCATTTCTCTTGTTAGTCTGTCTTTTGTTACATTGGCCTTGGCCCATGAACCGAAGGAAAAGATATTTAGCTCCTTAGTGCTAACATCATTTGGAATTGCAGAAATGTGGTGATAATAAAAAAGACTGACTTTGAGTTGGTTTTATTATTGTTTTAAGACTTTTCACAGGCATTTGTACCCCTTCTTACCCGCATCTGAGCCAACAGCAGCCATGGGCTACCAAAGGCTTGGACATGATAGGACGACACTTCTAGTGTGACTGTGGGGTGTGGGGTAGGAGCTGCTCAAGGTCTCACTCCACCTCTTTTTTCTTCAGTTGCCTTGTGATTAATTGGCCCCTGGGGAGAGAGAAGGAGCCAGCAGCTATGGTAGGAGCCCTTGTCCTTGGAGCAACATCCTGGTCTCCACTGGGAGGCAGAAGGGATGACCCCGAGAGACCAGGTGCAGCCAGACCCTTCTCCTTGAGAGACAGGGACCCAAGAGAAGCACAGGCAGTTTAAGGAACAGACAGCACCACAAAGCAGTGGGCAATGACATCACCCAGCAGTAGCAGTTTTCTTGGAGAAGCAGAAAGTGTGGGTTGTTTGCTCAGAGACAGGTAGGTAGGGTTGACATTTGAGAAAAGCAACACAAGCCTGAAATAGAAAATCTCCAAAACAAAAAAATAAGAGAGGGGAAGAACAAAACCAAACCAAACCAAACCAAACCAAACCAACAACCCATGGGGGCCATGGCTGGGAATTCTCCCAGAGGCCTTGTTGATGACTTGTCTCACCTCATCTCTGAGCACTGCGGTGTTCCCTGCTCTATCAGTCTTCCATCATCAATATCTTGCAGGGAATAAACAGAGCCTGCAGGGTCCCAGGCTGGCTCCATATGTTGAGCTGTTCTCAGGGTAGACTGTGGGGACGCTTCCAACTTGCTAAATATATCCGCTGTTTCTATCTTCTATATATAATTAGAGCCACCGATTCAGGCCAACAAAAATATTGAGGAACAAAATTCAAAGTAAAGCTCTAGCAAACCTTTGGAGGGCAACATTTCTGTCCCTGAGCTCCCAGGCTGTCACTTCTCTAACAGAGTGAATTGTATTCCCTTTAATGCATCCTCATAGTTTGAGAACTTAAAAATTGTTTTGTCTCAGCCTCAATAGCTGCATCAGTGATACTGGATACCAGAGTTATGAGGGTAGAGAAGATATGTTTTTCCTGGAGAATATAGGAAATGTTTCTGTGCCCCCTCCCCAAATAAAATGAAACATGGCAGTTCATGGAGAACAATGCCTTTCACCTTCACGTTAAATCTAAGGGAAGGGAAAAGAGATTAACTGATTGAAATGGAAATATCCTTCTACCCAAGTGATTTGTGCCTTTAAGACTGCAAAAGGTTCTGGAAAGAGTTGGAAGGCAATTAATATCTGTGGCAAATATTCTGAACCCCAAATGAATCGCATTGTCATGTATAATGAAGCTTTGTTTTGAGGAATGTAACCCATTTTCTCACTTGTCATGCTTTTCAATTATGTCTCTCACACCAAATTATCCACAAAGCTGAGAGGGGATGTTAAAATCTAGGGTGGCTACAAAAGCTAAGATTCAAAGAGCTGAGATTTGCGTGAAGAACATCTAGAGAGCAGACGATTTCCTAGGTGGGTATCAAGACATGGAGAAGTTCCTCTAATTTTCCATTCCTGATATTTATAACTATTTATTCCAAATAGTGTAACTCAGGAGTTTTAAGCATATCCTATGACTGCAACCTAAAAATAAAAGAACTTGGAATAATATTGCATCAACAGATACGTTAACAGTTCTTTGAAACCCACAACTACTGCTCACCCTTTCACACACTAATGACCACGTATGTCTAATTTGTCTTTTAAAAATAATTATTAGTTCCAAACAATTATACTCATATTTGTAATAAAAATTATCCTTGCGATAGTTCTTTCTTTTCTTCTTTCACTCTTTCTTATCATCCCTTACTGATGATTTGTTAAAAATGGGAGAAAATATTATTACTACTACTATTTAACTAAATTCACAATAAAAAATTATCCATTAATGAGCACATTTATTTGTGATATTAAAATAATATAAAAGGTGGGGGCCCACTCAGATCCCCAGAGTTGGCATGAAGGCTATTTTAAAATGAAACATTTGAGCTGCAGAAGATACAGAAAAAATCTTAGAACTTCCTTATCTGACTACAGCAGAGCCTCCCAAAAGACACAGTTGCCAAAAAATACCCTCTTCCCAGGCAGTTTACTGCAAATTCAGCTGCCCTGGAGACATGTTTTACATTTCCGTTCACATCAAAAAGTCCAGCAGAACTTCCATGCTTTCTTATTGAAGCCCTAATTGCCCCCCCACCATTGTTAAGTTGGTATATATTCCCCTCCACCATTCTTAAATTGATATATAAACCCCTCTACTATCGTAAAGTTGGCATTTAAATCCTCCACCATTGTTAAATTGGCATATAAACATGTCCATTATTGTTAAGTTGGTATATAAACCTCTCCATCATTGTTAAATTGGCATATAATCCCCCCCACCATTCTTAAGTTGGTATATAAAGCTGTCCACCATTGTTAAGTTGGTATATAAGCCTGCCCACTATCATTAAGTTGGCATATAAACCCCTCCACCTTTGTTAAGTTGAGGTCTAAACCTTTCCATCACTCTTAAGTTGGCATATAAACCCCTCCACCATCATTAAGTTGGCATATAAACCTTTGTTAAGTTGGTGTATAATCCTCCCCACCATTCCTAAGTTGGTATATAAACCTGTCCACCATTGTTAAGTTGGTATATAAACTCTCCACCTTTCTTAAATTTGTGTTTAAACCCTCCACCTTTGTTGAGTTAGTGTGTAAACCTTTGTCCCAGGCTTGTCAGTGAGTCATTTATTACTGAGCAGTTCTCCACATGTGTTAATAAACACTGCCTCTTCTCTTGCTGGTGCCGCCACCAACTAATTGACCCAAGTTAGTAGAGGAAGAAGTCTTTCCTCCCAACAAAAATAAAATGAAGCTTTGAAATAAAATAGGTTAATTTTTGATAACCCAGCATATTTCATTCATCAAGTTCTGAATCCAAAAACGATAAAGTTAGCAAGTGAATATTATTATAATCTTATCAGACACATGAAAGGGTGTGACGACAGTCAGACAGGCACTCTGAAATGCTTCCAGTAGACTGGAAATTGGCACAATTTTCAGGAAAGCAATTTTCCATATGCATCAGGAACTTTAATGATATTCATGAGCTCAGGCATGGAAATTGTATGTCTAAGCATCAAAAGAGATCATTGGAGATACTCTCAGATATTGATTTAAAGAGCTGTCCAACACACTATCTATTATTTGCAAGAAGAAAAATTACCAACAATTTAAATGTCCAATAATAAAGGATAGTTAAATAAAATGTTAAGGGGCAACATCAAGCCATAAAACGATGTGAACTAAATTATGTTTGATGTATGCTTGCAATACATTTCTAGAAGGAAATACACCAAAATGTCAATAGATGTTTTCCCTAACCTAGAAAATGATGGGTGATTTTTCTTTCCTTCTTAGAATAGAACAAAACAATAGAAAGAAAGAAAGAAAGAAAGAAAGATGAAGCTGCAGGCAAAAGAGCCAAAATGTCCTATATTTACCTATGAACCCAGTTAGTAAACATTGCATAGAGAGTTGGATCAAGAGATGGGAGGATTTAAAGTGTTTCTTAGATAAAGCACATGAGTTGGGGTGTTGTCAACATGCACAGGGACTTGTTTACTTCCATACTTGACCAACATGATCTGAGTTCTCCTTGGACACAGAAACTCCATGCAGGACTTTGCTTTTCTTTCTCAGCTTCCTTGCTCTCGTAAAGGCAAAATGTTAATGATTGGAATTAGCTACAAGTTATCACTGAATGGGTTAAACATTTACATCCTAAACCACATGGTTAAAAATGTGTTATGGAAATTTCTGCTGCAAATCATGCAGGTAATGTTTTAGTAAGGAGAAGAAATGCAATTAAAAGCTCAGTTCTCAGACCATCACAGACCTTTCAAGCTACAGAGTATTGGAAATAAAACCCCCAAACTCTTGTTATATTGAGAAGGAAGCTTAAATATTTATTATTTCTAATATTAATATACAACTTAAAAAATTCCCTGAGGAATTGGCTACCACTATAAATTCATATAAACATAATTAATAACAACAGCTGAGTGGGGAACTAATCACAAGGCTATAAACTTAATTAGCGGCAGCACTTGCCAAATGAGTGTCACTTTAATATCCCAAAGAGTCACTGGAGAGCACTGGCTGCCCAGTCACTGGGATGCTCATCCTGCATAAAATGGCTTTATCTATTGAAAGTCACTTTCCATGGCCAAGAGCCCTCATGAGAGCTGCGTTTAAACACTAGACTTGCATTTGAAACCCCCAAGGTGAGTCCTGTCCACAGGCCAACTCACAGTTGATCTGCCCACAAGCAGGTGGCCAACATGGGGGTAGGTGATAAGGGAGCCAGCACCAGGCTGGAGCTCCAAGCACCGATTGTGGAGACAGGAAATCATATGTATCTGAAGGATCCCTCAAGCTGCAGACTCCAGATCCCAGAAAGGCTGATGTCACGGAGGCCTGAGTGGGGCTGTGGGGATGGACACGCTAGCTCTTGTGCCTTCCTATGTGACCTGCGTTCTGTGTTGAAATATCCCAGCATCACTGGTGAGCTTTGTGTGTGTGGACTTATGTCACCACCCCTGGTGGTTCCCAGCTAACATGTGACATACTCCCAGCAGGAATCTGTGGACAGTGGTTTTGGTGAGCACTAGAAAGACCCCCCTTAGGGTTCACACTCCCAGTGATGGCTTCACAAAAACTCCTGGCTCCCCCATTTGAATGTCACCAGAAGATTCATGAATTAGTGGAAAGGAATGTGAGACATGATGTTCCAGTGGCCAATGAAGGGCATGAGAGATATCAGGTTTGCTAGACAACACAAAGCTCCATGACAAGGGCTTGGCTAGCTTGACACATTTCTGCTTTCAGAGGAGGGTGAAACGCACACCTGGTTCAGCCTTGGGACCCACCCCTTCCTGAAGGCTCTGTCCAGGACAGGGAACCCTCTGAGCTGTAGTCTGTGTGCAGATGGTGTAGGAACATCATGTCTGGAGAGGTACCCCCTGTAGTGCCTAAAACTACAGACAGGACTTGTGTTCACAGGACAGGAAACATGAATGTTGTAGGCAAGGCATGTAGATCTTGTTGACAAATGTTTCTGTGAGCTGCAGGGTTGGGTTTGAGGCTGACTTTCTTGAGCCCAGAGCAGCTGGGGGAGTGAAAGGAGAGAGAGGGAGACAGGGGGCCTACAACTGACCCCTCTGGTTGGAAGGAGCCAAGAGCCACCAGTAAGAATTGACAACTTGGCTCAGGTCCACAGTCCCAACACACACATACACACACACACACAC
>NW_007027911.1:155008-222677 GCF_000164805.1 Carlito syrichta | reverse complement strand
TCACAGCAGACACACACACACACACACACACACACACACACACACACACACACAAGCGCGCATGTGCACGTGCGAAAGAAGCAAGGTGATGTGGAAGAGGAAGAATCTGAAATCCTGGTGACCAGGAGCTTAAATAAAAACAGCTACTAGTTTTCTGGTTTGCCGACATGCAGCCAGAAATTCCTAAAGACCATAACCACAGAGCAGGGCACCACTCAGGGAGACACTAGGGCATGATAGAAACACCCTCAGCTTTGCACTGTGGTGGCAAAGGACAGGGATCAGGAGTGAGGAAGCCGAAGTTCTGGCTTAACTCTAGCAGTTAGTCAGCAAGCGCCTTGACATCTCAGTATCTGCTGCATAAGTGGCCTTTGCCTATTCCCAGGTAGTTATGAAGCTCACGAGAGCAGATGAAGTACTGCAAACCCCAGCGAGATTCAGGCCAGGGCAGGACAGATTCATTGAAGACTATCTGCAGACCCTGTGTAGGGATCCATACACCAGGGCTTTGCAAAGTAAGCAGAAAGTTTTTGCCTGCAAAAAGACTGTGCAAGAGTGTGTTGCCACTTCATTCTCAGGAGCCTCAGACTGGACATAGCCAGAACAGCCATCAGGAAGTCAATGGCTAGCTCAACTGTGGTAGATCCATGTAGTGAAGACGGTTCAGCACTGGGATAGGCACAGAGTCCTAACACGTGCAAATACAAGGATGCTGAGCAGAGAAAGCTTCAGCAACAGAATACATAAAGGACGTAATAACCCAGAAGAGCAAACAATACCTGACCCTAGAATCGCAAGAAGTTCTAGAACAGGATGCATTCACCCATGCTGAGAAAGACCGGAACACCGGCAACCTGTGTGCAGGTGGTGTAGGAACAGCTTGGAAGGGGTGCTGGCAGCATCACTCTGGGTGGTAATGACGTCCACAACTTGGTCAGGGGTTAGCATTACACAGGAGCATGAATTTGTCAAAACTTATTGAATGGAAAACCTGATATTAGTGCATGTTACTGTTTGTAATTCTACCTAGAAATATTTAAGATTAAACTCTAGTTAATGATATGCATACTGACTGCTCAGGGGTGAAATGCTCCAATTTCTGCAATTTATTTAAAATACTCACAAATAAGATGCAGAGAGGGAGGGATGCCGGGGTGCACTGTGAGAAAGCAAACAGAGCAAAATATTGATTGTACAATGTAGGTGATGTGCACGGCCCCCAACCGATGACCACTTCAGACTTTCTGCTTGTTTGCAAATGACCCCAATCAGGGTCAGGAAGGCTCCTGACCCTCCTTCTCCTTCTAACTGGCCAAGCAATTTTAAAACACTAAGAAAATGAGAGTGTGTGATAAATGAAGCTACTGTGAGCACACTTTTCAAGACATCATGAAAATTGCGTCATCTACAAACCCTGCTTGCTTTCTTTAATTATTGAAGAAGGTTCAGAACTCTCTGGTAGTGACTGACTCCATTCGATTCAGAACAAGACATCACTTTTATGGCCCTTAAGAAGATTTAGAAAAATAACTCCACGTTCTAATATAATAATACAGGACAATTTCTAGAATTTCCATATCTCTGCTCAAGGGCCCATCTGATAAGCAATACTGGACACTCGAGTGACTATGTCATGGGTTGTTCACAAAGCAAAATCCACAGAATCCGTGCCTATATCCCCCAACCTGCTGTTCACACCCATGCTGGTGGCCTATGCTGGAGTCGGTTATCTGATCCCAGGCATGGGTACAGAAAGGCCTCAACCAGACCACCCTTCCTCTCTTAGAGAGCAATGTCCGGAATGCAGCGGCGGCGGCTACCAGATAGATGGTGTCGCCTTTGCATGAGACAGTGTAGATGGATATACTCAAAATAAAAATGATAAAGGAAGTGAACCCAGTACACATCTGGCTCCAAATATTGTCTACACAGATAATAGAAATGGGATACACTGTTCATCCAAGTTCATTTCAGTTATGTCAGAGAAAGACCTTGCACATTCTCACATCCCCGTGTGCCACCAGCGCCTGTCCCCAGCAGCATGGTGGGCTCTTTAAGAGGCAGGGACACACAACCCCCACAATGCCTGGGCTCTCCCTGGCCTTCTCTGGGTTCATCTTGGCTCAGTTCTCCCCATGGTCCTTCCCCGCCTGATTGAGCACTCTTCCAGCCAATACCTGCCTTCAACCTGCCTGCACCTACTCTTTGCTCACAATGTTCCCACTGCTGGGAACAGGGTGGTGAATACAGCAAAGGCCCAGCTCTCCCAGGGTTCCCATGCTGATGGGAGAAACAGATGACAGACATAGATTGGGGGACACCAGGTCAGATGGCGAGAGGGCTGGGAGGAAGAGACAGCACGCCCCAATTTACCAGGCTGTGAATGGGAACATAACCCCTGACAGTGTGCCCCCACCGCCACGCATTTGGAAATGAGATAACAGTGTTGCATCTGCAGTGTTTCCCTGTAGTTTCAACAGCTTAAGACAAGACTCAGGGACTGAGACGGCCATGTGCATATGCCGCAGAGACCACACGTGCTCCCGAGGGAGGGCCACAGTGTGCCAGGCATAATGACACATCTAGAGGAAGGCCCGACAACTTATCCAGGGGACGGCCAGCACTGGGGGAACCACAAGCAGAGGCTGGGGCTGGACTGGCCATGGTGCCCTGTGCTTGCAGAGGAGTGAGATCCCCATCACTCCCATCAAGTAAGATGTCTACACCGTGAAGCAGAAGGAGTGGAGGGCAGGGCTTGGGCCCTCTTGGGGCTGGACTCTGCAACCTTGTCGCACTTGCCTCAGTGCAGGACATGTCCCTGGAAGTGAGTTGAGCTGTGACATTTCCTGTGCAGAGGCTGTGAGGGTTGCTGGTCTCAGCCATCTTGACACCGGCTCCATGTTAAGAAACAATCTCAAGTTGTGCCAGCCTCGTGTCCCTCAGGCTCGTCACCACTTGAGCCCTGGCATGCGACCGTCAGCATGCAAGCAGGTAGTAGGTCCAGCCCAAGAGCCGCCAAGCTGCCCTCCATTCCTCCCAGCAGCCTCCACCTGTCTATGTAGCTGCCTCTGGGGACGGGAGCTCACTTCACAGATGCAAGGCCGTGAGGCTGCACTGGAGACAAATGCTGGGAACAGTGAAGTGAATGGGGCCCTCTGGGGCTGGCTGGCTCTGCCTGTGGCTGGTTTGGATTCAGGACTCCGAGACCTGAGGTTGCAGCCTGAACCATATGGGCTCCCAGCGCTGGTGACCCTCAGCCACCTCTGACACTGCCCATGTCAGCCAAGCTGGTAACCCTCAGCCACCTCAGCAAGCAAGTCCCAAGGGCACGCTAGGGTCCTGGGCCACCTTGGTCTTTTCTGCAGGTAACTTCAGCAGTGCAGCCTGTTGTCACATCCGGCCATGTTAAAACCTCCCGCCACTGCCAGACCTTCTTGCCTGTTATGTAAGTAAGTTCTCGACTAGCCTCTTTCTTCTACCCTGGCCTCCTGTCATCCATTCCTCATACAACCTCCAAAGAGACTGTTATCAAAGGCAGGTCAGATCATGTCAAAACTCTCCATTGAAGTCGGGTGCGGTGGCTCACGCCTGTAATCCCAGCCACTCAGGAGGCTGAAGCAGGAGGATAGCCTGAGCCCAAGAGTTCAAGAGGAGCCTGGGCAGCATAGCAAGACCTTGTCTTTACAGAAAATTAAAAATTAGCTGGGTGTGGTTGTATGTACCTGTAGTCCCAGCTACTTGGGAGGCTGAGGCAGAAGTATTGCCTGAGCCCAGCAGGTCAAGGCTGCAGTAGCTGTGATTATGCCACTGTACTCTAGCCTGGGCAACAGAGTAAGACCCCAACTCAGGATTGGCACAGGACAAAGCAAGGCCAGGCACAGGATGAACAACCTTCCAAGAGGGTTTTCTACTGAAGGGGGAGGGGTGGGCCCTTGAGGAGGGTTTTGCACTGATGGGGAGGAGCGGACCCTTCCAGGAGGATCTGCACCAATGGGTGAGGGCAGGTCCTTTCAGGAGGGTTTTCACTTGATGGGGGAGGAGCAGCTCCTTCCAGGTGGGTTCCCACTGATGAGGAAAGAGCACTCCCTTCCAGGGGGGTTTTACACTGCAAGGAGATGTCCCCAGGTCTGCCCATGGCCACATATCATGAATGGCACGAGGTGGACCAGCCAGGAGAAGGGGAGGGACAGAGGATCCTGGTCACACTCTGGAGTCCTATCATCTCAGAAGGAAGCTTCATCCCCAGACTTCCCAGTTCATTCACCCAGGACATTCATGTTTCTTGAGTGAATATGATCTGTGCATCTGTCACTTGCATGCCAAAGTCCTGGCAATTATAGGAACCATGTCTCAGAAAAGTGGAACACTGGCCTGGCATGACTCTATCAATCATCAGGGGAGAGCAAGGACCAGAACTCACACCCCACACGTTTAACAACATGGTGAGGGGCACTTCTGAGTCGTGGGCCCCACACATTCATGGGGACATGTTGCTTTGGGAGGACCTGCCTGCAGTAGGTAGCCCTAGTCTTGGGGACCAGATGGGCCTCTGGTGTCTAGTGACCACCAGGGACATGACTTTTCCCACTAGGGTTGAGATCTGCTGGGCGGTCTTCCCAGGGGGCATGGGTACAGGTGCTGGCACAGGAGAGCCCGAGGGGTCCTAGAGAGGTGGAAATCAGCGAAGGGACTACTTTGAAGTCAGCATGAAAGTATGTGGATGTTGAAACTGAAAATTGCTCACAGATCACAACATTTTCAAAAGGCTTCGCCTTACTACAGTTCTGCAAGATGTCACCCAGGGGCTACTGGATAAGAGCACCTGGATCCCCGTGTGATTCCCCACAAATGTTCAAGATATCACTCTGGGGCCACTGGGGAAGAGCACTGGGGATTCCTTTGTAATTTCCCATAAATGTGCAAGTGTCACCCTGGGACCACTAGTCAAGAGTACCCATATGATTTCCCAGGAATGCACCTACCACAATTTCACAGTGAAGGAGACATAAATAAAGAACAATTACAGGAGAAGGGGATGGGGAGGCGGGAGCTTCCCTGTCTTCCATCTTCATCCAGTGGCACCAGAAGCCACCAGGTCTTTCCGTGAAAGCCTCCAGTCCTGCTCATCTCCTTACACTCCCTGTGTCATCCTTTGCCCACTTCCCAGCCCTTTCCCACCTCTGGCACCCCTCTGAACTCAGTTCTGCCTCAGCGGTTACCAAGATCACTGCCTGGGTCCACATATATGTCTGTCACGCAGACTGTTGCAATAACTTTCCAGCTTATCTGGCCCTGGTGTCACCTGGCTCTGTCTCCACTGCACTACCAGAATTCTCTTCCTCAGATGCAAATCTAATGTCTTCCTCTGATGAAAGCCCTCCCACCACCTCCCTGCTAGTGAGAAACTAAAGAACAAATTTATCAGCATGGCAACCTATGTGCTGGTCCCTCCTGGCTCCCAGGGAATACTGCTCACCCACCAGGATTCAGTTGAAATGCACCCTCTCTTGTTAGAGCTTCCAGGCACCTCATGTAGGACAGGCACCTGTCGAAGCCCAGGACCCTCATGTCTTTATGATGACTGGCACAGAAGTTGCTTTTCCTTCAGTCTGTGAGTCCCTGGCATGCAGTAGGTGCTCATGAATAGTGTGTAGGTGACTGGCATTAGGCGGGGTCTCCAAAACCTTGAGTCACTGTCACTCAAGGCACCAGGGGTTTGGTGAGCAACTGCATTCACTTTTTCCTTCATTTTAAAATTGTGTACTGGGAGGTTTTCTTTAATTTAGATGTCTCTAGTTGAAGAAAGATCTCCCAAGCCTGGCATAGTGGTGTGTACCTGTCAAGTCCCTGCCACTCGGGAGGCCAAGGCAGAGGGACTGCTTGAGTCTAGGAGTTTGAGACCAGCCTGGGCAACATAGTAAGACTCCCACCTCAAAAAAAGTGCAAAATATTAAAATGAAGAGTAAATGAAGGTGCTCACCAGGGCCTTGTTATGAAAATAAAGTGAGAAAATAAGATTCATTCTTTCTTCGTGTTGATTTGAGGACACACACATCAACTTCATATTTAAAAACACTCTACAAACTTGCCCACAAGAGTCATTCTTTTGAGAGAAATGCCAGACATCTAGTAGAAGAGGCAAGTGAGGCTGCATGAGTATCTGGCTGGCCCGACTGGCTTGGCGCTCTTGACACAGTGCTTCTCAGACCCAAGAGTGTGCAAGAATCATCTAGGATCCTGGTAACTTGAAGACTCTGAACCACCAGAATTATTGGGGGCGTGGGTGAGGGCTCATGGCCCTCCTCATCCCGCAAACTCCGGCGATGCTGATAACACTGGTCATGGGCCACACTTGGGGAGCATGCATGCACAGGGATACACTGGCAGTTCAGGGTCCCCACTGGGACCTCGAGCCACAGTTGATGGAAGGTTTCTTTTTCCTGCCAGAGACCCACCACACAGACACAGCCAGCTCTGTGCCCAGCCCAGCCAGCTGGAAGGCAGAAGGAATCATATTCTTAGTTGGGTACATTTGACATCTAGATTCCAAAGCTTTAACGTGTGGTAGAAAATTCTAAGCAAGAACATTCCAATTAAAATGCTCCCTTCTTCAAAAACACTGCTTTTGAAGGCCAAATTACCACTTGCTTTAGGAACTGCTAAATGGCTAATTAAAAATGGTTTTGGTGGTATGTACAGTTTATTCTTTTGAAATCTCAGAGCCTGACATTGATTGCTTTCGAGGGAGGGAGTGGGCACAGGCTGTAGATCTGGATTTTTATTTAGACTTACTTTTGCAGAACAAAGTGAACAGTGAAAGTTGCATCTAAACACTGCTAACTCTGAGCAATTTGCTTTCAAGCAAGAAAAGAGGACTCCACAAAACACCTGTTTCTTCAGAGACTTTGAGACGAACCTACCAGCAGCAAAAATTCCAAATGCTGATGACTGGAAGCACAGAGAGATGCTGGAAACTCCAGTTCATGAAGGAACCTGAGCAACCCTCAGTAGGCACACTGTTAAATCAAGTGTGGACACAGATCTATAGACTTGGGGCAAGCAAGAATGGCAGAAGAGATAGGATTTATTGACATCAGTGTTTAAAGAGTGTTAGTGAAGATGCTGGATTTGACGCTGTATGAGGGAGTACAACTCTGTGTTTGAGGGAAGTGGAAGATATCTGCTGGGGATCAAATGCAGGTCTGACATGGGTGTCTTTGGTAGTAGGGCTGCAGGAGGTGGATCTGATTTTTCTTTCCTCTAAAGTGAATGGTTTTATAAACATCTAACTTGTAATGGGCCCAAGCTGAGGTTACCTCCAGGTTTCCCTAGACTATCCTCGAGACTGCAAGACCTACATGCTCGAGGACATCAACTTCATCTGCAGTGGCCAGACACAAACATAGACCCAAGCAGAGCCTGGTGCCTTGGGCAGGACATTATCCTGTTCTGCTCATGATGTGTTTCTTTCTTGTGGCTCTTTTGCTAAATGGGGCAGCAGCCTCCACAGATGGGCAGGGAATGCTGGGACCAGCCATACAACACAGGCAAACCTCTAAGGTTCTTGTAGGGATGCAGACATATTTGTGGCAATTCTGGCAGATGTAAAGATCTGGGTCGAGGGCCTGGGACTATGGACTTGCTCCTCTGCTCTCAGCCCTGTATGTACATGACACGCCTTCTGCCTTATGTGGTGGGTGGGTTGGGCACTCAACTTTGCAGCAGACAGAGAGGTTAGGCTCAGGCTGGAGTTTCTCAATCTGGCATCCACAGACTGTGGATTTATAAATCCCCAGAAATCAAATGTACAACTGCATCCTTTGGTGCACATCCAATTGGTGGAAATTGGGACCCCTTCATCAGACTCCCAAAGTGTTAAGTTTCCACGGAAAAAATTATGCATTACTGATGCACAACTTTGCAGGAATAGGAGGCATAAATTTGAGTGCATCCATGATTCTTATAGATATAGTAAAAAGTACAGGAATCATTGTATGCAACCAACTCAAACTTACATAACTAAATAAGACCACATAGAGCAAAAAAAAAAGAGAAAGCCTCTGAAGTACAAAACAAATCTCATGTCTTATTACTTTCTGCACATCTGAGTCTTCCCTCCCCTTAATAGCATATCCTAGCCATAGAGGGCAAAAGTCACCATCACCAATACAAGTTGGACGGCTTCTGAACACTCCATCATGAGATACTCAGCGGCCTCTGCTTCCCTAATGAGCTTCCCTGCCGCCATTCTCAGGCATCCCCCTTGGTGGTTCTCTAACTTGAGTGGGCCTAGGCACCATCTGGCATCCTTGTTGACCACAAAGATGCCTGGGCCCTGTCTCCAGGGTCTGAGTGCATCCACAGATTTGCTTCTCATGAGCTTCCAAGATGCTCCTGATGCAGGTGGTCTTCCCACCACTGTGGCGACAAGCTGGGCTGAGAGAACCCCCTTTCCATGAGCCCTCAGATTCCATGATGCCCTCTCAGGTAACCCCTTCTCGTCTGACCACTCCTGCCCTGTCTACTGTTAGCCTGGGTGGACTTCCTGCCTTGGCCACTCCAGGCACATTTCCCAGACTATATCCATAGTAATGGCTTTTAAGTGGATCACACCCTCATCCACAACCAGCACCTGTTCTGAGCATAAACACCACCAGACACTCTAACGAGCTATCAAACATAAACATCTCTTCACAACCTTGTCACAACAGGGAATGATGGCTGTAGTGAATGGAAACTTTAATACACTTTATTTGACTTGACAGTCCAGTCACAGAGTCTGTTCTTGGAAACTTAGAGCCACATCATCTTTGGCTTTAAATCATTATTAGACTGTGCTTAAGAGAATGAGTTACTCAGGACTATGTAGAAGTTGGGTGTGAAAACCTGCAACTGTACTCTCTTCCATGGAAAACTGGGTGGAACATCTCAGAGTTTTCCTGCGTAGGGCTAACAGCCCAATTGACTGTTTTCCAAGCTCATTGTGAAGTCTAATGAGACAATTTCACCAACAAATCTGAACTCTTGAAGGGAAAGTCTTTAGAATTCTAAGGAGTTTTAATTAGCATGCAGTTAAACCTCATTAATTTAGATTCCACAAACACAAAATTTGTTATAATTTGGTCAGAAACCACCATAAAGCTGGACTTTGTGATGTGAAGAATGGCCTTTTTAAGTAAATTAATGAGATAAATAAAATTTCTCAGGAAATATTAAACCTTCATGGTACCATACTCAGCTTTGGAGCTGGAAAAAAGAACTTGAAGGTCTCTTAATTGAGGTGATCTATTTATGTTCTCACCCAAAGTAAAGAAAATTAGCATTTAATGCTTTTGTCTTCTGGCCCAGGACTCCCTTCATCCTACTGATTACTGCTGAGAACGACCCCATTGGTCAGATGTAGCTTTTATTGTATTTAGTAGACACCAGTGAGTTAGCTATAGCTCAGATGTCAAGTAAGTACACTCAGTGGGATGAGGGCTACAGAATCTATCTAACTTTTTGTTTTGCAAATCATCCTACATATTTGCAATTGGCATAATTCTATTTCTACCTGGCGCAGCACCCGTATACTGACTGAATCACAGTTGATAAAAATGATCCCAACTTACAGTGGGGAAGGTTCTGTTACCATGTTGACTCCAAGAAGACAGAAACTAGATCTGTCTCACTTGGCACTGTGTCTGTGGACCTCGGGGAGATGGGGCAGATGTTCCTATGTGAAGAAACCCGAATATAAGCTGGCAAGGCCCTTATATTCTTTGGCTTATGTTCAAGGAACTAAGCCCACATTTTCCTTTGTCTTCCCTGACCTTTGGGTTGCATTTCTATGGATAGCCAAGCTGCGCCAAGTCTGACCCGGAACACGCTCATCCTAAGTGATTGCCCTGCTTAGCATAGATGTTAAGATATGCATAGTTTGGTCATTGATACTTACCCTGCTTGTGTGATTTAATTCAGACATTAACATATCCTGCTTGTATGGTTTTGCCTTCTTTTGTGAGATTTTTGTTCTATATAAGAGGCATGTGGTAAAATAAATTCGCTTTCTCTTGCTCCTTGCTACCTGAGAGGGAGTCCTCCCAATCCTGCTGTTTCTCTGTCTCTTTCTTTTCTCATTCCCTCCCCCCAACTCAGGCCCTGATCAGGGGAGCCTGGACCCCTGCAAAGTGGTGCCCGAACAGGGACCTGAGTACTGGGGATTGGCATTGGCTGGAGAGGAACTGTTGCGGAGGCCGGCGTTTTTTGTGTGCAGCATTGTGATTCATGAGTAAGTAACCAAGGGAAAGGATTAATCATTGGGAGTAAAACATGGGACATTTACATTCTAATGAACGCACTCTCTTTGTGCAGATGTTGAAATCTATGTTGAAAGCTAGAGGAACTAAGGTTGCAGATAGACAATTAGATAGATTTTTGTAGTTTGTAGAGGAAGTATGTCCCTGGTTTCCTGAGGCCAGGACAGTTAATCTGATTACTTGGGAAAAAGTAGGCAGTTGTTTGAAGGATTATCATCAAGCACACAGTCCTGAAGCCGTGCCAGTAGATGCTTTATCTCTGTGGAACCTAGTAAGAGATTGCTTAGACCCCTCTTCTGAGTCTCAAAGAACAGAGCAGGCTCCTCCGTCATTGCAGCATTCCCTCTCAGCTTCTGTTCTAGCTGCCCACAATGACCAGAAGGGACACCCTCTAAAGATTTTTGACAGGAGCAGGATGAGGCTGCTTCTCAGTATCACAATGATGAGATATTTTTGGCTACTCGAGCCTCTGTGACCGAGTTTCCTGAGGCTCCTAGCCTGCCTGAAAAAGAGGCTGAGCCCTCCACTCTTTCTTTATCTTCTGATACTTTTGCTCAACTTATGGAGCTGCTTACTGTTTTGGCTAAAAAGTATTCAGTTTCAAAAGAGGAAGTGCCTGTGTGTTGTGCTTTGAGTTCAAAAGAGGACATGCCTCCCATACTGGTGACTCATTCCTCAATTTCTAGGGAGGAGATCACTTCTGGAGGTGGCAAGGACCCCCCTTGGGTCTCAACAGCCCCTCAATTGGAGCCTTGCTTGTGGATCATGGATCCACACCCTCCCCCTTCTTGGCTCCTGTCCAAGCCTGGCCGCCTAATGTTAGGAAGTGTCTCTCCCCTTTACAGAAGGCTGTTCAGTCGGCCTTGTTGCAGGGAGATGATTTAGAAGGATTTCACGCCTATCTGGTAGAAACAACAGGCTTTGATGATCAGGGAAGGGAGATGCGAGAGTATCAGACTTTGTCTCTTAAGTTCCTGAAGGACCTTAAAACTGCTGTGGCACAGTATGGAGCTACAGCACCATTTACATTAACTATACTAGAAACTATTTCACAAGAAGCCTTGACTCCCTCTGATTGGCATATGGTTGCTAAGGCATGTTTGTCAGGCGGAGTATATTTGTTATGGAAGACAGATTTTTGGGATAGATGCAAAGAGCAAGCTGAAAGAAATAGAGGAGATGAACTGAATAGGATTAATCTAGACATGCTTGTGGGCCAAGGAGAATACTCTTCCCAAGAGGCGCAGATTTTATATCCCGAGCTACATACGGTCAGATCAGTGGAGCGGCATTGGGAGCATGGCGTTGATTGCCATCGGCTGGAGTTAAGACAGAGCAGCTTTCAAAAATACATCATGGACCTGATGAGCCTTGCCAAGATTTTGCATCTAGATTGTTGCAGGCTGTAGGTCGAATGGCGGTAGATGAAGAGGTAGGAACGCTTTTGGTAAAACAACTGGCCTATGAAAATGTCAATTCTGCCTGCCAGGCAGCCATTCATCCCTATCGTAAGAAAGGGGATTTAACAGAGTATATTTGCTTATGTGCTGATATTGGACCTGCCTATATGCAGGGGATGGCTATAGCTGCAGCTTTACCAGGTACTCCTCCCCACAAAATTTTTAATATAATAAGATCTGGTAATGGAGGAACTCGAGGTGCTTACTTCAACTGTGGGCAAACGGGCCATTTCAGTAGGGAATACCCCATGCGTAATCCCAATTTGGGACTACCTCCCGGTAGGTGTTGCTCTACATCTATGTGCCCACGATGCAGGAGGTATTCACTGGGCTAAAGAATGCCATTCCAAGATGGATGCAAACGGAAATCCCCTGTTGGGAAACTTCCAGAGGGGCCAGCCCTGGGCCCCTCAAGCAATTGGGGCTATGTCCATTTACCCCCCCGCAGCCCATGTCCAACTTGCCTCCTCAGGGAAGTCATCTGCCCAACAGGTCAGTGATCTCTACTGCGGTACCCCAGGGAGTGCTGGACTGGACCTAGTTCCTTCTCCCACTTTGTATTAACCCTAGAAATGGGTTCACAGGTTATTTCCATGGGTGTGTTTAGCCCACTCCCTGATGACACAATAGGATTGTTACTGGGACGCAGCAGCCTTTCTTTGAAAGTCTTCCAAGTTCTCCCAGGAATCATAGACTCCGATTACACTGGTGAAATTAAAGTTATAGGAAATGCTCCTCAGAATAATATCACACTCACTGCCAGCATGAAAATTGCCCAATTAGTGTTGCTCCCTTTAAAGAAAATGGGACGTATTGTTTCCTCACAAAAGCGAGGGACTAATGCCTTTGGTTCTTCTGATCATGCATACTGGGTGCAAGCCATAGGGGAAAAGCGGCCTGAATATTCTCTGCATATAGAAGGCAAGATCTTCTGAGGTTTATTAGATACTGGGGCCGACGTCTCTGTTATTAGTCAGGCTCACTGGCCAATCTTTTGGCATCTTAGGGAAGCAATGACTACTTTGCGAGGTATTGGGCAGTCTAAGTCCCCTCTGCAGAGTAGCAAACTTTTGAATTGGAAGGATAATGAGGACCATGAGGGAATTTTTCAGCCCTATGTATTTCCTTTTCTGCTGCTTAATCTTTGGGGCCGGGATATCCCCCAAGCTATGGGGGTATTGTTATACAGTCCCAGCCCTCAGGTCACTTCACAGATGCTCAATCAAGGATTTTTACCAAACCAAGGATTGGGAAGGTTTAATCAAGGAATGCAGTATCCCTTAGCCTCACCTGTAAAAAATGTGAGGTTTGGTTTAGGTCACCCTGAGGCTTTTCATAATGGCCACTGCTTCTCCTGAGCCCCATCAGGAAACTGCTGATCCTATTACTTGGTTATCTGATGATCCTGTATGGGTGAAGCAGTGGTCACTTTCTGGAGAAAAACTTTCAGTGGCTATAGCGCTTGTTCAGGAGCAGCTCCAAGCCAGACACATTGAGCATTCCAACAGTCCTTGGAACACTCCTATCTTTGCAATTAAGAAAAAGTCAGGAAAATGGTGTTTACTACAAGATTTATGGGCAGTAAATCACTCCATGGAAATTATGGGGCCTCTGCAGCCTGGTCTGCCCTCACCAGTAGCCATTCCAGCTGAATATCATTTATTTGTTATAGATTTAAAGGATTTTTTTTCACTATTCCACTTTTTTCTCAAGATTGGAAACGTTTTGCCTTCTCTTTGCCTGCTATTAATTTTCAGCAACCAGCTCAGAGATTTCAATGGAAAGTTTTGCCTCAAGGTATGGCCAATAGCCCCACCTTATGTCAAACTTTTGTAGCCAGAGCCTTGCAGCCTGTCCGATCATGTTTTCCTGAAGCCTACATCATTCATTACATGGATGACATTCTTGTTGCTCATCCCGATCCAGAGCGACTTCAGGTTGTATTTTTTAACTTACCATCTGCCCTTCAGCAATCTGGACTTGTTATTGCTCCAGAGAAAGTCCAGAATGTAGCCCCACATGAATATCTTGGTAGGCTCATAGAGGGACGTAATGTTCGCATGCAGAAGCTGCAAATTCGGTTGGACTCTATATTAACCCTTAATGATTTTCAGAAATTGCTAGGAGACATCAACTGGTTACATCCTTCCTCAGGTATTTCTACTGCTCAACTAATGCCACACTTTGATATGCTGAAAGGTGATTCCAACCCTCAATCTCAGTGGCACCTCACCCCTGAAGCTCAATCTGCATTGCAATTGGTACAAGAGGCAATTGTAGCCCAGTAGGTATCTCGCATCTGTTACTGAGCCTTGGTCACTGATAATTTTGCCTACATCTTATTTGCCCACAGGATTTTTTTGGCAACATGCACCCGTGGAATGGTTGCATTTGCCAGCCTCCCGACGACGCACCGTGACCCCATATTATGAATCTGTTGCTCTCCTCATTATTAAGGGCCGACGGCGAGCCAGGAAACTTTTTGGCCGTGAACCTGCTTTAATTATGGTACCTTACACTGCTTCCCCAAATGAATTGGCTTTGGGAAACATGCCCTGCATGGCAGTTGACTGTAGCTAACTTTACTGGGAAAGTGAACTCCCACTATCCTCCTTTACGACTTCTTACTTTTGCAAAAAATCATTCTTTTATTTTTCCTCAGGTCACCAGTGCTCAACCTCTGTCCAACACTGATTTAGTCTTCTCAGATGGCTCCTCTTCTGGAACAGCAGTTACTGTTATTAACGGTGTTGTTTCTCGTTTTCAAACAGATTTTGAATCCGCTCAATGAGTCGAGCTGTTTGCACTTTGTCAGGTCTTTACAGATCTCCCTAAAAAATGCTTTAATCTTTACACTGACAGCCATTACGTTACAGGAGTACTGCGTCATTTGGAAACTGCTAGTCTTCATACTGTCCCTTCCTCCTCCCCCACTGATGTAATTGCTCTTTTACAGACCATTCAATTGCATATTCATGCTCGCACAGAGCCCTTTTTTTGTTGGTCACATTAGTGCTCATTCTGCCCTTCCTGGTCCATTGTCTGAAGGCAATGCCCTTGCTAATGAGGCTCCTCGAATTTTTACTTTCCCTTTACTATCTCCTGCTTCCGAAGCTACTACTTCTCATGCCCTTCATCATCAGAATGCCCAAAGTTTACGTTGCCAAGTTTCATTTTCTAGAGAAATGGCTAGACAAATAGTAAAAAATTGTCCTGCTTGTCCTCAGTTTCACCCCCCCTCCTGCTGAGGGCATGAATCCTCGAGGTCTGTTGTCAGGATACTTATGGCAAATGGATGTCACACACATCCCTTCTTTTGGAAAGTTGGCTTATGTGCATGTTACAGTAGACATGTGCTCTGGTTTTATTTTTGCCTCAGCCCAATCAGGCGAAGCGACTGGATATGTCATAGTCCATTGTTTTGCAGCTTTCGCTGTCATGGGTATTCCAAAATCTATCAAGACTGACAATGTCCCTGCCTATGTTAGTAAACCTTTTGCCCAATTTTGCTCCACATTTAAAATTTCTCATACTACGGGAATCCCCTATAATCCACAGGGGCAAGGTATAGTGGAGCGTGCCAATAGAACACTCAAATCGCAATTATTAAAATTTAAAAAGGGGGAATATACACATTCCTCCCCACATACACTATTGGCACATGCATTAGTTACTCTTAATTTTCTTAATCTGGATAATGAAGGGATATCAGCTGCAGAATGTTTTTGGCATCCTTCTCCTAAAGCAGAGGCTTTGGTTCGCTGGAAGGATCCTTTAACAGGCCAGTGGCAAGAACCTAATCTGGTGCTCATCTGGGGATGAGGCAGTGCTTGTGTTTTCCTTAGGAAGGCAGAAGGACCCCGATGGCTCCCGGCACAATTCGTCAGACTCTACACCGGCCCCCAGCTCCAGAGTATCAAGGGAGGATCGGATAGAAAGCCTGATTCCTCTATTCAAGAGGCTGTGCATCATCCCACCAGGGACTGTGCCTCCCCCTCGGCCCCATTCTAGGGCAACACGTCAAACCACACCTCCTTGGGGGCAGTTAAAGGTGCAACAGCTAAAGCCGAGAACAGTAGAACAGTACGAAACAGCGGAAGGGTCGCATCTGACCCATCTATCCTGTTTCTGGCCGTGCTTGCTGTGGTGGATTGCCAGATGGGTATAGTTAGGGGCCACAGTTCGCCCTATTGGGCCTATGTGTCTGACCCCCCCCTTTAAGGATGGTGGTCTGGGATGATCCTTCAGTCCCGGTATATGTTAGTAATACTTTTTATTGGGCCACCCCTCCACTGAGTCTATTACCCCGCAGTGGATTGGTGGATTTTCTTATGAAGGGCGGGTTACCAAGGCGCCCATTTGTTTTTCACGTTTGTGGCACCCGCTTGTCATAGGAAATTCAGGCTGTGTGGTGATTACTTCTATTCTTAAATATACTCATGGATTTATGCTTCAGGACATGGAGCACCAGCCTTGAATGAAAAGAGAGTGGATCATGTCTTTGTATGGCCTGCCACAGTCTCGTACTACACCTTTTACTAAGGCTCCACCTCGAGGAGTTCCCCCCTGTTCTGAGGCAGTCTCATTTTTGTTTTCTCAGTTTCTGCCCTGGTGTAGGTGTCATTATCCTATGGCCACATGGCATCGTATCTCCGGAAATGATGAAGGGGTCATGGACTGGGCTACTCCTAATCCACTAGCTGAGACTGAATTACTGGTGTGTTGGAACCCCCGGAGGGTGGGTGGAGATGGTCCTTTCCACCTCAGTAGGATGCCCTCAGCTTAGTATTTAGAAGCTTATGGCGGTTTTAGGGCCTGTTATCATCTCCCACCAGTCTGAATGGAACCAGCCATCTTACAATGATTCCCATGAGGTGTTTGCCTGTGTTCCCACCCCTTGTGTTTTATTGACAGGCCCCTGGAAAATTACTATGGAGTCCTCTTATTTTACCTTAAAAGTGTTCTCATTGTAATCTCAATAATTGTGTCTCTCCTTGAAATAGAGGACAGTAAGTTGTGGTATTGCATCAACCCTCTTTTGTTATGATGCTCGTAAATATTTCTGGGCCATGGTATCAGGACTCTGACTGGCACGTACTCTCTCAAATGTCCAACCTGCTTGACTGCCAGCGAAGATTTGTTGGGACTTGCAGTTGCCAGTGTTACTGCACTGGTTACGCTGATTGCAACAGCCACCACTTCAGCGATAGCTTTGACTCAAGAAATCCACACTGCTCAGTATGTGGACAATCTGGCTAAGAACATTTCCACTGCTCTATCCAGCCAAGAAGCCATTGACATTAAATTGGAGGCGTGACTCAACGCATTGGAACAAATGGTCCTGGTTCTTAGAGATCAGGCTGCCACTTTAAAGACTAAGGTTATGTTAAGATGTCATGCAGAGTTCCAATGGATTTGTGTAACCTCTAAGCCTTATAATGGTTCTGAATGGCATTGGGATCTGGTTAGAAATCATTTGCTGGGAATTTGGTTCTCAAATAATGTTTCTTTAAATACTGCTCGATTGCATCAAGATATTGTAAAGATTTCTACAGCTGGGTCACCTTTATTGCCTGCTATCTCATTGGCTAATGATATTCTTGTCAAAATTAAGCAATTGGTATCATCACATAGCCTATGATCTACAGTATATCCTTTAATAGCATTGGGAGTGCTGATTTTAATTTTACTGTTTTGTCTCCCAGGCTGCATCTAGACAGGAGGACGAACCATCAGACAGCTTCAAATAAAAGTCCATAAACTGTGCTTAAAAGAAAAGGAAAAGGAGGAGATGAAGGAAACCCGAATATAAGCTGGCAAGGCCCTTATATTCTTTGGCTTATGTTCAAAGAACTAAACCTACATTTTCCTTTGTCTCCCCTGACCTTTGGGTTGCATTTCTATGGATAGCCAAGTGGTGCCAAGTCTGGCCCGGAACATGCTCATCCAAAGTGATTGCCCTGCTTAGCATAGATGTTAAGATATGCATAGTTAGTCATTGATACTTACCCTGCTTGTGTGATATAACTCAGACATTAACATATCCTGCTTGTATGGTTTCACCTTCCTTTGTGAGATTTTTGTTTTATATAAGAGACATGTGGTAAAATAAATTCACTCTCTCTAGCTCCTTGTTACCTGAGAGGGAGTCCTCCCAATCCTGCTGTTTCTCTGTCTCTTTCTTTTCTCATTCCCTCCCCCCAACTCAGGCCCTGATCAGCGGAGGCTGGACCCCTGCACCTATGACAGTTTCAAGGGTTCGAGTAGCTGCCAAGACGTACAGCAGTGGGGAGCCCCCAGAAGGCAGGTGGGCTAGAGGCCACTCACCTGGAGAATCCCACATTCTTGGATCTGGCTCTCATCCCAGTAGAACCAAGACCTGGTTTGTGATGAGGGGCAGAGCAGGGCCATGTCTTGGAGATGGGGGTGGAAGACTCATATGAGCCCAGAGATGTCGATTCATGAAATCTTCCATGTAGACTCATGGAATGAACTGGCCATCAGATCACAAGGTTGACATCCGTGGATGCTTTCCTATCACTCTGTTACAAGCTACACGGAAGTCAGATCTAATCAGCAGACTGCTCAGTGACCATTAACCCAGCATAGGAGTGTAAGTGTTAATGCCACACCCACAAAAGGATGGGGTAGATGTGTAAACTGCCACTTCACACCCAGACTGTACTCTCTCTCTCTCTCTCTCTCAATCCCATCAGCACCTCTCCCCCATGGAGATGCAAACAGGTGGGTTTATTAAGGGGACCAACCTCAGCTGCCAGGAGGGCCCTACTGGCCTAAGCCAATAAGCACCCAGCATTTCTCTGGCCAAACTAATTGGATAGAGAGTTGCTATGAGATCTAATTTGGCCCAATCAGTGAGGCTTGGGTATTTTTTACGTTTTCAAGGGAAAATAGATAATTTCTATACTTATGCTAACTTATTGCACCATTTACCTGTTCATAATTGTGTTTGACTGAAACTGAGACTAAATTCAACAATGATTTAAATAAATTAGGTTTCTTTTTCCCGTTCGATAATAAGAAGGAGAGTCTTAAGTGATTGCCGTTGTTGGTTCAGGGGCTTAAAAATGTCGGATTAAAGGTCCCAGCAATTCTTCTGACCTCTCTCTCATGAGTGGAAGTTGGCCTCCATAGTTCCAGAAAAAATGACCAAGCCCAGGCAATCAGGAGAAAGGCACGGGGTGGGGATGGGGGGGCAGCACTTAGGACACCAAAGTTTTCCTAGAAACGATTGGCAGATGCACACTTGCATCTCATCAACTGTGTCACATGGCCACACCAGAGGTTAGAAAGTTCAAGAAGTGTTGTATGTCAGTGCTGTCATTGCAAAAACAGAAGTTCTATTAGAAGAAAACTAAGATGAGAAGTGGACGACAACACACAAATTCTGTAGCTATAAATGGCAAAACCTTGCAAATTTTTGGCATGCAAAAAGTTATAATACTACTAGCAGGCATAGTAGAAGACATATGTTTCTTCCAAGGCATGACTTCTTGATGAAGTCTCCGGGACACACTGTGATCTGACTTCAAGTAGGTAAATGGAGACAAGGAAGGGATGTAGGCATGTGCGATGAGGAGTTGGCACCCTGAAAGCCAGGGGAGGTCTCTACAGGGTCTCAGACAGGCTGTGTCCTCCAGAGGGGAGAGCTGCTCCTGCCAATGAGACAGTGAAGGGTGGGAGGTTGGGCATGTGAGTCACTGAAGCCTCCCGATGTCCCTGTTCCCCGTTCTCAGGGCCCCATTCTCTTCCTCCCAATACCCCAACTTCCACTTAAGGAACCCAGCAAGTCTGTGACTTAGCCTGTATTATAATTCCATAAGTCACAGGCTCAGATCCCATGTCTGAAGTTTAGCTCTATTAGCCCCGAGGCTGTGAGAGATGATACTCTTTCAGGCCTGTCACAAATCCCTTTGTTTTCAGAGCCTACTCTGAGGTGAGAGTTTAAGACCTTGAGCCTGTTTTCTTCTCCTTTCTTTAAGTTTTTTTTTAGCACAATCAAGTGTAGTCAGTGCAGCCATGCTTCATTAACCCTTGAGTTTACCAACATGTTATCTTTGGTGGACGTGTCACTCCAATTCATCATAGCCCACGACTGAGATGTTTCACTTCACAAGCCTTCAAACCCGACTGGATCAAACAACAAATCCCAGACCCCCATTTCCTTGATGGTCTGTTGTGTGCAAACACTTTCAGTACCAATTACTACTCTTAGGTGCAAAACATAACCTACTTTATCCAGGCTATGTAAAAAGGGACCCGAGAAGGACAGCAGGGAGCTCACAGAGTCTTGGAAGGAGGAAGGTGGGGCTGAGAAATGGGCTTGGACATCACAGGTCCAGGGACAGCCCAGACAGGAATAAATATCCACCCTCATCACAGGCTGACAGTGGCACCCACTCGGTGACCCCAGCCCTACTTGGCTCTAGATTCTAGAAACTGTCACAGCCACCACAGGAAAGCCACCTTGATGTAGAAACATGTCCACCTAGCCATGGCACATGCATGACAGAGAATCTAGCCCTCCCTGCTGCTGGTCAACACCTTAAGAACATGAAGAAAGTCAACTCTAGGTTAAAGCTGATACTGAGGAAGGCCGAGCAAAATAGAAAAAGAGCCAGGTTCTTGTAATGTCATGAGCTGCTGGATCAAACCAACCTGAAAACCCCTCCACCTTGGGTTTCCGTGAGGTGAGGGAATGAATTTGTCATTATCGATATCCCCTGCATTTGGTTGTCTGCTGTTTGCAGCACAGTCCTATTGATGTAAGAGACCCACCTACCACGCAGACACACAGGTGGTACCTGAGCCAGGATGTCCGCTCTGCACGATGCTTGGGTGGGAACCAAATCCCTGTGGCATACTACACCTCGTAGGCTGGTTACTCTCAAGCTTTAATTTAGCGTCAGAACCACTGGGGCACAGTCAGCAGGAAGGAAATAAACACACCACACATTTCACTCCCTGTACCTAACACCATACACACAGACAGTCTAGATGGAGTCAAGATTTAAGTGCAAAATATTTATCAATAAAAATGCTAGAGTACAAATGCCAAGTCTATGTAATCTTAGAGACATAACAAGATAGGAGACCTTAAACCACAAAAAGGAGTCAGGTATATTTGATAACTAAAAGATATGGCAAAGATGCTCAAAACAGAAGTCAAGCAATGGAATGAAAAAATATTTGCATGACATATAACAAAGGGCTGACACCCCTAATACAGACAGCTTCTACAAATTGGTGAGAAAAAAACTAAGTCTCTTAGTAGGAAAAGGGACAAAGTATATGAACAGGTAAGTGACCAGAGGCTGCATTCAAATGTGCGATGAATCAAGAAAACATGCCCAGCCCTACCAGCAGTTAGCAACAAGGACACATTTTCTGCCAATCCTTAACAATTACTTAAAAATGGTAATGCCAGTGAAGATGAGGGATAGCTCATGTGTCAAGCATGTCGCTGGTGGGTATTCAGGCAATTCTTATCGTTCAGGATCCATGATTTTTTCTTTCTTTTTTTTTTTTTTTTTGAGTTGGTGTCTCACCCTGTCGCCCAGACTGGAGTGCAATGGCCACTCCCGGCCACCGCAGCCTCAACCTGCTAGGTTCTGGTGATCCTTCCACCTCAGCCTTCCAAGTAGCTGGAACTACAGGCGTGTGCTGCCACACCTGGCTAATTTTTTGATTTATTGTAGAGATGAGGTCTCGCCAAGTTGCCCAGGCGGGTCTCGAACCCGTGGGCTCAGGCAATCCACTCACCTCAGCCTCCCAAGGCGTGGGATTACAGGCTGAGCCACTGAGCCCAGCGGGGATCCATGTTTAATAATTCCCCTATGCTCTCAAGTTTATCTGTGGCCCAAGAGTTAGTGCTGTGGCTTCTCTGAGGTCAGCCAAGGTCATCCATGGGTACCGGAGAACCTCCTGCATGCCTGTTCTCCACTCTGCTTCCTTGTCTGCCCTCCTGATGCAGACAAGAGCCCTTTCTGTGGTCAGTTTAGTACCACACATTCTGCATTTTTGTGCTTTTGTTGGTGTTGTTGCTGCTTTTAGCAGCCCCAAGTGTCATGTTGAAAGGTTATCCAGGGTTCAGTGGAGGGTTCTGGAGAAAATCCCCGGGTCAGGTGAGCACCACTCAGGTCTGAGACATCCTGTGGCCACAAGTGCAACGTCAGTGAACCAGCAGCACAGAATAAAGATCTTTATTGACACAGAAGCATGCGTAAACAAGGTCCATCCATGGGGTGGTGACAATGCTGTGACAAGAAGCCTGAAGGAACCTAGTTCAGTGTTTCCTCCAGAGAGAATCATTAAGGCATTGTTACAATGTACTAATACTTTAACACAGGGATCTGGAATCTGCTACTTCATGGTCACAACTAAGCAGAGTAAGGATAATTAACTGTAATTTGCCTCAATCTTTTAAAAAGTAATTTTGCAATACTAAGGAAATTAAAAATGAACATTGCCTTTGATTCACAAAGAACATTTGAGCTCATCTATCCCCCAAATAGAGGCATCTGTCATGACAGTGAAATAAAACACACACAAAGCTCATCTCCAGGAAGATGCTTGAATAGCTTAGAACTCCTTGCCAGGGACACGACACAACGATTCATGATTTTAAAAAGATGTAATTGTTCAAAGTTTCATTCAACTCTTTCTTCTGGTACCCGACTACTGTGATGGTATTTAGCCTCAGATGGATTAACTCTCCTTTCAAGCTATGTTTCCAAGCAAACTGACACATGTTTGCATTGTGTGTAAGTATGTGTTTATGTGAATACATACATGGATATACACACGTGCATTTGTATGTGTGTGTGTGAATATATATGGCTATACACATGTGTGCTTGCACATAAGTGTGTGCATATGTAAATACATACATGGATATGCATACATTGTTTTAAAATGGAGAGATTTTACCTTTGAGAAAAGTAAACCTCAAAATATTATTTATAATATTACCTAGTTTATACAAAAAAATAAAAGAATTTTAAAAATGACATGATCTCTGCATCACTGTGCAGCTGTTAGTGAGTGTGTGGAGAACGGGTGACAGGAAGGACATTCACTGGCTCCCAGTGCTGCCACCTCAGGGGGCGAAACAGAGGGTCAACTGAGATTTATTTTTCTTTAATCATATGTGCATTCTTAGTTACAATGAGCCCATATTGTGTTTATTCTTGGAAAATTACAGAGAGATCATGAAAAGAAACTTCAGTTGGCTGTAGATAAACCAAACACGGATTCCCTGACCCGCTTGCAAATTTTCAGCATCTGTGTAGTGGAACCCTAGAATCTGCATTTCACATGCCCAGGAGCTATACTGGGGACCCCCTTGCTGTGAGAACCCCGGCCCCAGCTGACATCACCCTGACCTCCAGGAAGTCTTCCTGTGGGAACACAGTTATGGAGGCTGAGGCAGCTGAGCATATCCATCCTCCAGCTCCACTTCCCCCTATCTCAATGGGAGGGCTGGTGTTCTCAAACTCTTTGTGCCTTAACTTGCAACCTGCTCCTCCCAGCATGGATGACTGATGGCACCCACCATAGGGGATCTCCCTCATTTAGCTGTGACCCTGACCTTTCTTCTCTTCAGTGGTCAGGAAGAGGGGTCTGCTCCCCTGAACCAATGACACTGTTATTTCCCTTACAAGGTTTTTTTTTCTTTTTTATCAGGAGAAGCCATCACTGGAAAATGAAACGCATACCCCAGTGCCTGTCTTTCTGTTGCTGAAGGAGGAGTGTCATTGCCTTTATCACAAAATCACCTGGAAATCACCAAAGGCAAGGCTTTGTGGTGCACGGGGGTCGGGGGGGAGTGGGGGGG
This sequence comes from Carlito syrichta, assembly GCF_000164805.1. Lineage (NCBI taxonomy): Eukaryota > Metazoa > Chordata > Mammalia > Primates > Tarsiidae > Carlito > Carlito syrichta. Next base: position 199,062 of record NW_007027911.1, on the reverse strand, counting down.
GGGCGGGAGGGCGGGGGGAGCAGCCCCAGACAGGAGTCTGGAACTGAGTGCTGGCCCTGCTTCTGCCTCTTAAAGTTAGGTAAGTTCATACAAATCACGATTTTTCAAACCTCCTTTCTCTCACTGGTAAATGAAAATAATTTCTACATTGCTCTGGAAAGCCTCAGGGCTGATGGCGTTTTTCTGTCCTTGCCTGGTTATTTCCTCAACCCTTCTCACTGGTTTTTTTTTTAAAGAGACAGAATCTTGCTATGTTGCCCAGGCTGGACTCCCTCCTGGGCTCAGTCCTCCCGCCTTAGCTTCTCAAGCAACTGGGATTACAGGAATGAGCCTGGCTTTCTTTATTCCCTTTCGATAAAATACTGTATATACATGTTTTTCCAGATATAATACATGCAATTAAGTGATTTTACCATCAACTGCTATTTTAAAGATGATTTCTGGTAAAAATTTTGTGTCTCAGGGTTAAAAATAAAATGGTGATCAGATGCCTGTATTGCATCTCAATAGCTTTTCAGAAAGTAAGCTCACATTATCTGATTCTTGTTAATTTCTAAATATGAGTTTGTGTTTTACACACACACACACACACACACACACACACACACACACACACACTAGATAGAAACTATAAATTCTAGGATTATCTTTTAAATAGTGTTGGTTTTGCTTTTCTTCTTGTCAGGTGAAAGATTGCTATTACTTTTCTCAAATGAGCTTAATATAACTTAAAAATATGTGAAATAAAAATAGCCTTTCTATCCCAGAAATAAGTCAGCTCCAGAGTGAGTGCCAGGTCAGCCGATGTCCCACCCAGAACAGGCCTCTCTAGTGACAATGTTTTCTACATAATGTGATCACTCACCATCTTAAGGGTGAGGCTGGGCCATCAAGAAAGCAGGATGTTCAATGTATGCAGCATTAAATACTAAGATATAGAGAGCAGTGTCATGTAAAAACCAATCTGGACTTAGTCCAGGAGCTTTTACTTGAAAGATTGCTTGGAAAGGGGAGAGTGGTTTCTACAGCAAGGAGAAGGCTCTGACCATGAGATCCATGAGTGTCCAGCTAGGCAGCAGAAAGGGCTTCTTTTGATGAAGGGAGGAAGAGGCAAGGCTGGAAGCTGGTGTGGGATGAGCCATAGGGGTGGGGGGTCTGAGAGATGAACAGGTAAGGCATTTCTCTGGGGCCAGTGTAGACATGAAGGAGAGGGACATGAAGGAGAGACGGTTCCTTGTCCTGAGCTGCTGAGCTCAGGGCCAAGTCCACATTAAGAGGCCAGTGGGGGAGAGAAACTTAACAAAGGGGCCAGGTCAAATGAGCAGGCGTGGTGTCCAGATAGCCAGTGAGACAAATATTCAGCTAATTGCTTGTGTCTGGCCATCATGGCTCCTCCTGAGTCTCACACGTGTCCTGTGGGCTGGGGACACTTTAGGAAGCTGCTTCCCAGGACACAAGGGTTGGGAAGACTTCCTAACTGTTGCCGTTTTCCAGTAGCTCAGGGCTCAGGAGAGATCGACATAATCAGCCATTAAGACAAGTTTCCTCCTAAACCCAAACTGTTGCTGGTTAGGAATGAGTCCTCACCCACCAGAGCTGTCTGTTGTCAACTGTAGGCAACGGTGACTGCCCATCCACCCCGGCCTTGACAGTTCCCGTAATGCCTGCCCCTTACATGTCTCTCAGGACATTGTTAATGAGATTTGATGGCTAGCACTTGTCTTTGTCTTTTTTAAAAAGTAATTTTGCAATACTAAGGAAATTAAAAATGAACATTGCCTTTGATTCACAAAGAACATTTGAGCTCATCTATCCCCCAAATAGAGGCATCTGTCATGACAGTGAAATAAAACACACACAAAGCTCATCTCCAGGAAGATGCTTGAATAGCTTAGTACTCCTTGCCAGGGACATGACACAACGATTCATGGGCCTTTTTTCCCATTGGAGAGTGCTGTGACCTGGGGTGCTTCACAGGACCCTCTGGCCAGCTTGGGTGGATGACACAAGAGAGTACAACTTGAGATGGGAAAGAGTGTGTACTCAACTGAGGATACAGGGATGGCTGGGGCATCTCCCCTGGGCTATTTCAGACGCTTCCAGGAGTAAACACCGGAGGCGCATTCAGAGAGTCTTGAGAGGCCAGCCTTCATCTCACGGCTTCTGGCAGGGTGGGTTCAGAAGTGGGGTGGACAGGAGTATAAGTATTGAGAAGGATGCCAGGAAGACTTGGTTTCCCCAAAGAGAATCCGTGCTAACCACAGGCCTCGCAGGCAAGTGGTGAGAATGAACAAGAGAAATGACACAATAACTTGAAAGGGCTCGTCTCACCAGCTCTGGATGTCACCTTGCCCTTTCTCACTCAACTCCCTGACATGGGTAATGGATCAATCCGGCAGGTGGGACTTTCACAAGGGAGAGGTGGTTATGACTGTGTGCAGTCCTGCCTTGGGAGGTCTGCTCAGAAAGTGAGGTGAGAGTGGGGAAACACCCCACTCCCACCTGGTGGGTAGGACACACTGACATCTTGGAACTGGGCCCACCTGCTCCCAGGGATGCTCAGTTCTTTGACTCTGCAAAGCCTATGCAGTAGCTTATGCTGCGGGTTTGTGTCTAACCACAGGACTTGGGGATCACTCTCAGAGGGCATGCACTGATTTGGGGCGTTTCTTGTGTCTTCCATAATTAAGAACTGGTTCAAACACACATGGCAAACAAATGTTGATTTAGCATAAGGGAAAGTGATTCACAGATAATTTGCTGTGATAATTTACTAAATTGCTGATGTTTCCCTGGAGATGTTCCAAATGTAACATGCCTGCCAATTTTTAAAAACTCCTGACCCTATTCAGCTGCCACAGCTCCCACGGATGGAGACATGGCCCTCACGGCCCCATATGAACCTGAACACACTGCCTCATTCCCCATGGCCCTCCTCCGTGAGGAGATCACTGGTGGCCAACACAGGCAATTCCCTAAGGTCAGCTTGGGAAGTGGGTCTTCAATTTATTTGTTGTCAATATAAACACAAGATGAGGCAGCGTATTGTGAGAACTCACATGGTCAGCATCACCATGTCCCGAGTGCATTGCCCAGTGGTTCATGCCTTGGTGACCTTGGGCCAAGTCCTCAAAAGGACACCCGGGAAGTGTGGGTGACGGGGGGGCAGGAGGGTGCTCCCCACGGCAACTCCATTTTATTTTTAACTTCTGGACTTTCCCAGGTACAGTGAGATCTTTGACTCTAGTGTCTTTCCCAGGGGATGTGCTGGTTCCAAGTTAGTTCCTGGATGATAGCTCTCAATGTCTGGAAGTCCAACCTAGCTACCCGACCACCTCACCTCTCAGGGATGGCAAAGCTGGAGTCACCTTCTGTAAGTCTATGTGGGCGGCACCCCTCATTCAGATTAACTGGGAAGAGGAGATGGGACAGCGACTGGGCATACAGAACTGTGAGGCCTGGGGAGGGCTTCTTTTCACATGGGAGGTTCTTGAGCAGATTCAGTGCTGATGGGGGCTCAGCTGGAAGGGGAGGCCCCATGACTGAGAGAGAAGACATGGCACAGCAGGTGGTATTACGTCCTGATCCACTATGGCCCCAAACCAGAGAATCCCCTTGGCATGGGCTTGAGATACAAAGCTCACTGGAGAAGGTCCCCTTTTCAGATAGCCCTGCATTGTAGAATCTCAGGTTTACCAGAAAAGAAGGATGTGGCCGAGTGACCATGAGCTACATCTTCGCCTCTGAGGAATTCAGTTACTGTGGGTATTAGGTCCACCACCTGCTGTGCCATGTCTTCTCTCCCAGTCATGGGACCTCCCCTTCCAGCTGAGCCCCCATCAGCACTGAATCTGCTCAAGAACCTCCCATGTGAAAAGAAGCCCTTCCCAGGCCTCACAGTTCTGTACGCCCAGTCGCTGTCCCATCTCCTCTTCCCAGTTAATCCAAATGTGGGGCTCTGCCCACAGTCCAACTTCTTCACCTTCCTGCTCCCCCCACCCCACTACCACTCCACAACTTGATGACTGTGCTTCTGGCTCCATAACTCCCTGAAACAAATAATGTCAAGGTCACTACTGACCTCAAGTCACTACATCCAAGACACATTTTACTCCTCTTTTTACCTGATGTTTTAGGAGTACTCAGTGCTGCTGACCTCATCCACCTTCTTCTGCAACCCCTCTCTAATCACTTTCTGAGCCTTCAAAACCTCCAAGATCTGTCCTTCAATGTCCTTTCTGACTAAACTCCAGGCTGTTGCTGGGGCCAAGGCCAGCATCCTCCTCTCTTCACGTGTATGTGTTAGAATCTCTTGGCTGCACTTAGAATTTTTTTAGGGATCAATACTCCCTCAGATTTCAAAATAAAGGGTAAAAGAGAGGGTTCTGATTTTGACAGAGGAAGAAGGCAACTGACCATTTTTTAACTGGTATGTGGCTACACACAGAGAAAAGTGTATGGCTCATCGCTCAAAGAGCAAGGTCTGGAAGCTGTCTCTCTATAGCAAAAACAAACAAACAAAAACCCCAAAAAACAAAAACAAAAAAACAGAGGGGAAGGACAGTCAACCATTTTGAAAGAGTTCTAAGACAATGTTTCTGGGAATTCAAGATAAAACAGGGTGGAGAAAGGAAAAAGCAGAACATCAAGTAGATCCATCCCCAGAGGGCTTCCACTGTTAAGGCTGGTCTCATTTTCTAGATCATCAAATGCAGTGGCTTGGAAGTGCTCCCACCCTGAACATTCTCACCAACATGAGGTTTACACACCAGTGAATCTGTTATCAGGACAAAGGCCTGAAGTGACTCAAAAAGAAAATATGCTTCTTTCTTTCAAATGACATAAAAAGTTTCCTCAAAGATTTTCCACCTAAATGTACTCATAATATGTGATATCCTTCCCTGATTAGACACAATAGCTCTTAAACTTTGGACAAATTTGAGGATGAAATGGTTTGTGGAACTCAGAATACGTGGGAAAAGTACAAGTATTCAGAACTAGGAGACACTGGGGCTCACCTCTCTAACAGCACAAAGGCACTTGATCTGTCCTTCAATGTTCTTTCTGACTAAACACCTCTCTAACAGCACAAAGGCACTTGATGACTTGCCAGTTCTTATCCTGCTCTAAGTACCTTGTTCTTTCTGTGTTCAATGGGCCCATAGCTCTCACTGATGGGTTAATCTTCAGCCCACACCCAGGCCAATCAAGCTTTTTTTAATTTTTTTTTGAGTTGGAGTCTCACTCTGTCGCCCAGACTGGAGTGCAGTGGCCGCTCCCAGCCACCACAGCCTCGACCTGCTGGGCTCCGGCGATCCTTCCACCTCAGCCTTCTGAGTAGCTGGAATTACAGGCATGCGCTGCCACGCCCGGCTGCTTTTTTGATTTATTGTAGAGATGAGGTCTCGCTGCCCAGTCGGGTCTCGAACCCGCAGGCTCAGGCAATCCACTCACCTCAGCCTCCCAAAGGCGCGGGATTACAGGCTGAGCCACTGAGCCCGGCTCCAATCAAGCTCTTGAACACTCATTAGATGACTTTCTCCATCCACCAAAGCTCCCGCTCTAGAGGGAAAAAAGTGATATAAGGATAATTCAACTTCATTTTCATCTCCTTCAAGATGAAACATCCATCATATCCTGGGTATCAGAGTTGGGTCCACAGAAGGGGCTCTATAAGTATTTACTGAATAAATACAGCAAAAATCAGTTTCAGTAAGTACCACTATCCAGATAACTGAATGATTAATAGCTATATTTAATTAGTCAATATACTCTATAGATAGCTTTATAAAGAGTAATTTCATGAGAAAGCACTGGGCTATATGACAATCTGCAATCTTACACTCTTAGAAAGCAACCCTAAGACTGTCTGACTTGCTCATAAGAGGAGGCCAGGCATCACGATGTGGTGCCCTCAGGACCACATGCACTCCCTCATCAAATGCAAAAGTCAGAAAGCCAAGCACAGGAAACCTGTTGGAGTGAGGCTGTTGTGTGTTGGTGTCACCAAGTTTGGGACAATAGACTGGCAGCATAGAGAGGGGAGAGGGTTTCCTGTAACCTTAAAATTGACCTGTATATAGACAACCTTGTCACCTCCTCCAGCCAATTTCATGTTTGGGCGCAAGTGCATCTCTTTCTGTAATCTTAAGGGGACTTTAAGTTGAAATGTTTTATTAATAAAATGGTATATTTCAATGAAACCACTCATTTCAACAATAACAAGAGAAGAAAAATTTATAGAACACAGCATCATAAACTCAAAAGACTCATATGATTGTTGCCTTTTAAAGAACAGAGCACGTAGGCCTTTTATGTGCCTTTCATTTTTCTGATCATTCCTACTTCATTGGCATTTATTTCCCTTGCCTGGCCCTCTTGTGGGAGAGCAGGGAGGAAGGGCAGGTAGGTTTTCTGATTAAATGATGTGATACCCAGTGTTGCACATACTGCCTGGCCCCAGACAGGCATATAGTGATGTTTATTCCTCTCCCTGTTCCATCATGTCTTCCTGGTGGGATCAGCAGAATTCTAGGCCTGGACAAACCAGCAGCCTTGAATAAGTTATGTTGAAAGAGTCAAGGGAGCCTCTGAGACATTTCATTCATTCAACACAATATCTGGCATCTAACACAGTCCAGCACTAGGTTGGAAGCTGGGGATACAGGGAAATGAGATGGAGGCCTGTGTCCTCATAGGGCCCAGGGTCAGTTCATGGGTGAGTCAGTAGGAAGACCACTCCTCTACGGCTGCTGGTTGACATGGCATGGTGTCTCGGAACCCAGGCTTGTAAGTGATAGAAAACCCAACCAGAAGTGGTTTAAGCACCAAGTCCCGAGAAGGTGAGGGAAGAACTGGTCAGGCGGCTTCTGGAAAGGCCCTCGTAACACCTCTGGATCAGGACTTCTCTGCTCTGCTTGGCTTGTGTTGGCTCCATGCGGGCTTAGAGGTCCCCAAGGCAACATCCTGACTGCACCTGCAGAAAGTCTATCCTGTGCTGTTGCCTGGAGAAAAGAGAGGGCTTCTTTCCTCAAAAATTAAGCTTCATAGTGACTCTTATCAGTTCAGATTGGGTGGTGTCCCTCTTCTGAACCCATCCTAGGGTCTTGGAGGATGAGGCTAGTTGATTACCTTACAGCCTCTGGAGAAAGATTGGAACCAGCTCAATCAAACTGGGTGGACTGGGTACCAAGGGAGTGATTCCCACCACGGCAATCACAGTCTCAGGCACTCGGGGCCCTGACACACACCAGGAATGGCTGAGCCCCTGAGACGTGCTCACTCACCTCTGCCACCAGCAGCTTCCAGAGGCCAGGACAGTTATTATCTGCAGAGGTGATGAGTCTGAGGCTGGATCGCCTCCTGACCTGGCCCCAGGCCCCTCACGTGGCATGCCCTGCTAGCAGAGAGAAGGAAGATGGAGTGTCCTTGGTGGCCCACCTGGGAGACACCCACAGCAGGGCGTGGTAGAAGCACAGACGCAACAGACGCGAAAGGGAGTTCATGGGGCTGAAACCCAGTGGTGACAGATTGCCAGGGCAGGTGGGTGTGCCCAGGACCATGAAAGTATGCTGATGCCACACACGTGAGCAGACATTCACCCAGAGAAGGTGGGGTTCCATTGCCAGGGCAGAGGCAGCCACAGGCGGCCTTGCTTGAGAAGCTGACAAAGATGAGACTGAGACAGGCAGGTGGCAGGGTGGCATACCAGTTCACCCTGCTGTGTTGAACGCCTAGTCTCTAGCAACCTCACAGACCTTGAGGCCACAGCACTGTGGTCACCAGAACTATTACAGGGTAGCTGTGGCCTCCTCCGTGGTTATCTTGCAGCTCTCCAGGGGTATCCCATTTATCCCACATTGTGAAACAAAGAAGTAGCTTACACAACAGGCTACATGGAATATTTACATTTTAAAAAACCAATTCATGTGTAGAAAAAGGTATGAAAGATTAATAGTGATTGAATTCAGGTGGAGAGGTTATAACTTTTTTCTTCTTTGCTTAAAAATAAATATTATCAGCCGGGCTCGGTTATCGCCTTGGGAGGCTGGGGTGAGTGGATTGCCTGAGCCCGCGGGTTCGAAACCTGCCTGGGCAACTTGGCGAGATCTCATCTCTACAATAAATCAAAAAATTAGCCGGGTTTGGTAGCACACGCCTGTAGTTCCAGCTACTTGGAAGGCTGAGGCGGAAGGATTGCCAGAGCACAGCAGGTTGAGGCTGCGGTGGCCGGGAGTGGCCACTGCACTCCAGTCTGGGCAACAGAGTGAGACTCCAACTCAAAAAAAAAAAAAATGTTATCCCCAAATTGAGTTTAAGAGGTAATTTTTAAATTGTTTCATAAATTACAAAAGCTATATATGCTAATTCTAAAAATTCAAACAGTATGCAAGTAACACAGGAAAGCAGGAAGCAACTCTTTATCCCCTCGCAAATTCTCTCTCTTTTCCAAGAAGAAAAGTAGCCTCTATTAACTGTTGGGTGTGTGTTCTTCCAGGTAAATCTATGTGGCTAGATGTTTGTTACACACATAGGCAATATGGTACACATACATATAAAGTATACATATATTATATATGTACATAAACAAACATGTGCATATATTATATGTAGTTATAAATATGTGTATACACATGTATGTAAATATATGAGGGGGGGATAAAAAAACTGGCATTATTTTTTGGAGAGCAGACCCCTTGCAGCACAGGCTTCCTCTACTAGGTAAGTGTTCTAGGAACCCATTGTCATCAGTGTACCTGCTAATGTTGTTGTGAGAGGCTGTGTTCAGCTTCAGTGAATTTTGAGGGGGGGGAGATTTTTTTCGCATGCGTTTGCCTGCCCGTTTCATGATGAGTGATTTACAAATGTCCTGCTTACACCGTGCTGAGTGTTCATCAGTTTCTGACCAAAAATGGTATGATCCCTGTGCCCTGCCCTCCCTATTCACCTGATCTCATCCTGACATTTTTTTTCTCTGAAGAAACAAGTCCTCAAAGGGAAACATTTTGCTAATGTGGAAGAAGTGAAACAAAAAACAGCAGAAGCACTAAAAGGCATCAAAATGGCTGAGTTCAAAAAACTGTTCTGAGCAATGGCAAATGGTGTCTTGATAGTGTATTGCATCAAATGGAGAATACTTTGAAGGTGGATGAAGTTTAAACATGTAAGAATGTAAGAATAGACACCATTTCTTAATAAACAGATTTCTGTTTTTTGGGTCCCCCTCATGTATATATTATAAATGTATATATGTACATGATGTTTTCCTACAAAGTGACAATGCTGAAACACTGCTCCAGGTGGTACTTCTTCCAGATGACAAGATGTGTACCCCTTTCCATGTGAGTGCACAGAGCTCACTCATTACCCAAGCTGCTGCCCAGCACTTCAGAGTACAGGCACACTATAATTTATTTATCTGGTCTATTATTGACAAACACTGAAATTGTTTCCAACTTTGTCTTATTAGAAATAGTGCTGCAGTGAAGCCTCTTGTGCAAGTATCCTTTTGTATACGTGCAAGGATGGCTCAAAATTACTTTTGAAAAGCAGAATTGCTGAGCAAAGGGCATATCTACTGTCAATTCTGATGAAGACAGACTTGCCTCCTCAAAGGTATATCCAATTTCTACCCCCACAGCAAACAGTCATGACTATTTCACCACATTCCCATCAACCCTATAGATTATCCATTTAATGCTGGTTGGTTGACAAATAGAATTTCAGTTCACAGAACACACTCTGCAAAACACTGCTCAGTATTTTTTTAAAAGCATTAGCCAGTAAACTATTTTTATTTCAAACATTTTTAAGAGTCTTTCCAGAATACTTATCACTGGAAAACTTTGCAGAGAATATTAATTCGCTTCTTTAGCTTAAACATGTACTCATCTGAATTCATTTTCAGCTGATTAATTGGGAGCTGTAGGACTACAGAAAAGATGTGTAGTGTAGACAGGGCTGGAAGATACGATGGCCTAGAACACATCAACGAGTTGGTGTTAGGAATGAAACCCTGGCCTGGTTAGGGGTTACCTGTGAGAGGGGACAAGATCAGAAACATATGTTGCCATTTTGGAGAATTTTAAGGAAGGGATTCAAAAGCAACTTGCTTTTAACATGTAACCACAAGTAAGAGCTCCAGGAAGGCACCTGCTTCACACTCCTGCGTAGGAAACTCTGGGCACAGAGGGAGGGCACTGCAGAAGCATTGGGTAGTGCATGGAAGAAAGACAATAAACTGTGATGGGAATAAACAAGGACAGCATCTTGGTGGTGAATGCGAGTGCCTGAGAAAGGCTGGGTTGGTCCCTGAAAGGTACAATAAGGATAGAGGACCTGAGCATGGTCCAGTGCAGCTTCTCTTTCCTCAGAGTAGGCTCTGTGCCACATAAAGATTGTACCAGGAGGGAGATTTAGAAACCACACTCTGGATCTCTGCAGTTCTGCCTTTGCTCTTTCCTTTATCTGTGCGTGCTCTCAGGGGTCTAAAGATGTGCCAGGTGGCCAACCAAGGAGATCGAGGAGGCTTGAATCATCAAGGAGATCCAGGAGGCTTGAGCCTCTATGGCGATCTAGGAGGCCATGCAGGAATGCACTGTCTGGAGTCCAAGATGACCAAACGTTAATGCTTAGGTCCATCCATCTTATCTCATGCTGATGTGTAGATATCTTGGGGATGCAGCCCCTAGATATGAGCACAGCTCTATGAGGTAGGTAAAATCATCTGCCATGGTCTGAATGTTTGTGTCCCCTGCCCCAAGTTTATATGTTGAAATCCCACTGCCAAGGTGATGGTAGGAGGAGGTAGGGCCTTTGGAAGGTGATTCGCTCATGGGTCCAGAGGCCTCATGAATGGAACAAGTGCCCTTAAAAAGAGGCCTGAGAGAGACTCCTCACCCCCATTCCCATGTGAAGACACAGCAAGAAGTCGCCGTCTGTGAGGGCCCTTGCCAGACAGAATCTGCCTTGACCTTGGCCCTTATAGCCTGCAGAACTGAGACAGAATCCTGCCATTTAAAAGTCACCCAGTTTATGATATTTTGCCATAGCAGCCTGAGCAGACTAAGATGTCATCTCTGTTTCACAAAGGCTGAAACAGGCTCAGCAATGTTAAATGACCCGCCTAAAGCCAATTGCTTCTATGGTGGGCAACCACTAGGACAGCTCCCAGAGACACCCACCCCTGGTACTCCTGCCTTCATAATTCCCTTCCATAAGTGTGGGCTGCACCTAGTGCCTTGCTCAAGGAACAGAAGACAACAGAACAGTAGCACATCATTTCTGAGATTAGGTTATGGAAACAGTTACTTTAAGTTTCTGTTTGGGGTGATGAAAAGGTTTTGGAAACAGATAAGGTGATAGGCACACAACACTGTGACTATACTTAATACCACTGCAATACACACTTTAAAATGGTTAAAACGGCAAATTTTATGGTATATATATTTTACCACAATAACATTTTTTCACAAAAATCACTAGAAAACACAACACTGCAGCCTTCATCCTAGGACTCCAAGGGTCTTCTCTCTGGAGGACATCAGGACTGTGTGGGCAGTCCCAGAGACACCCAGGTACAGGGCCTTATGTATCCTGCCAATGGCCACCAGGGCTCTGAACCTGTGAACAGGGAGGGAGCTTGAAAGTGGGTCTCTTCTAACTCCACCAAGCAGTCTTGGGAGAACCTGAGCCGAGGTCCCCAGTGAAGCAACACCCAGACCCCGTACCCACAGAGACTGTGAGACAGTGACCTAGCTGCTCACCTCTACAGCTATGCAGTTGTAGAAAACTTACAACAATTCACTGGCAAAGCTGGGATTTATGCCCAATGCTGCCTGTCTCAGAAGTCTGAGGTCCCAATACCTGTGTTCCTTCACTAAAATGAGTCCTTGTGCCTAAGTACATAGTAGACACCATTGTGGAGACAATGCATAGAGTGATGTATTCATGGCCTACTATTTCCAGACAGACAGGGTCCAGTCTATACCACTATTTCATGGGACAAACTTGCTGTCCAGTGGAAGTGGGCAGCTGCAGCCACACCTGCCTTCCTATCCTGTCTTATGAACACCTGACACCCCTCTCCCCCATGCCCCTCCAGAGTGGCCAGCTCCAGCCCCTGTGGAGAAACAGCCTTGCAGCAAAATTGGAGTAAAGATGCTTGCAGGGACACCTGGCAACGGGTTTGCTTCCTCTCCTGGATAGGCCATGGCCTTGCTGATTCCAACCCTGGCTACAGAATCAGGAGAACCAGGTCTTTTAAATGTTCTGCTAGACTGAAGGCACATATTGGTGGTGCAGGTCCTTCCTGAAGTCTGTGTAGACAAGGCTGCATACTGGGTGTGGATCAAGCTGCTCAGATGCAGAGACATCCCCTTGCAGGATCAGAGCCGGTCTATGGGGGAGGTCTGGAGGGCAGGGGACTCCTGCCCATGTGCACCCTTGCTCTCAACTGCCACCTCTCCCAAGGACTCCTTTTAACTGGGCATTGGGTGGCACCTGGTCTCAGTGATCTGGGTGACATCCCTCTCCTGTTTTGAGGACTCCCTTCTTTCACAAATGTCTTCTGGTTTCCCCAATTTGTACACATAGATACCCACAAAACAGAAGCGACTTCATGTAGGTGAGTGCTAAATATCTCCTAGCTCGTGAAGAGGTAGCTATTTGATTTCAGTTTAAACCAAGTCTGTCTAGAGTTTTAACCAATGGTAAAATATACCAACATATAGTTCTTCCATTGTTTTGCCAATCACAGATGCTGAATGGTGTTACCTCTCACTTTATGTGGTGGCTAGCCCAGGCTAGACCAAGACATAGCAGCTGTTCTCTATGAGGGAAGACAGGAAGTATTTGGGTTTTTCTGCCTGCATGCTGCCTCTGTCCTGACCACCCATGTCTGCACTAGAGCTTGATAGCAGCCTCAGACGATAGATGCCATGTAAGCCAGTGGGCGTTTCTGTGTTTCAGTAGGACTCTGCATAGACACAGGCAGCAGGACATCTGGTCCATGGGCTGAGATTCCAGTCTTGGTGTGGACCCTCCCTCCCACCACCAAGTGCATCTGCAGTGGCATGAGGAGGGCTGCAGGTATAGAGACTGCTGTCCAACCAAGTTCCAGCTTGAACACATCCAAATTCACTCCTCTCACTAACATACTTGTGGGTGACCTTGGAGTGCTGTTATCCAGCAATCTGTACAGCCCAGGCTTCAGATGATCAAGGTCAGGGTGAAGCATGAGGAGACACAGCCTTGAGGAACATCCTTCCTGTTTTTCCAGCTTGGACAGTAACTATTCAAAAGCTCATTGGATTGTGAGTGGTTATGCTCATTGGATTGTGAGACCCTCAAAGACAGGGAACCTTACTTGCCACACCACCCAGTCTCTTGGTATACAGTAGGTGCTCAATAAACATTAGTTGAAGGAGTACATGAGAAATATACGGGGCAAGAATAAGCAATTAACTTGTAATCGTCCTGATATAGTTAAACACGGAGAATGCAGAGCTCTGTTCATGTTAAAGCAGGACCCAGCCGACTCCACAGTAGCTGCCTGCCTTTGCCTTCCAGGTGTTAGCTCCTCAAGGGTGCCACGTCTCTAGGATGCTCAAGGTGGCTGAATCCTCAGAGGGAACAGGGCCAGCACAGGTTGGCCAAGGAGGCTCACTGCCGTGCTGACTTCAGACACACTTTCCTTTATCTTAGCAAAACACATTTGAGAGTAGATACCTCTCCCTTAGAAACTGTCCCTAAGTCACACCAAGCCTCTCACCCCCTGGGGAACCTCTCCAGACAGGCATCCCAAAGAGCATCTGACCCTTATACTTTGCGTTGGTCTTAGAGGGTCCAGGAATGAGTCACTACATGGAGAGATTATTGTTAAGTGCCCGGGATCCCCCAAAGACGGGGGAAGTGAGGGAGGTGTAGATGCTGCTCTTTACCTGGCTATTAGGTACACTGACAAGCCAGACAATGAAGGGCCCAAGTCATTTCCAGGGACAGTTGTGTCCCCTCATCTACCCTGGGGCTGCTCGTCCTCTACTCTCCCTCCTCCCTCTGAGTTGGCCAAAACTTTGATGGAAGACAAAGCTTCCCACACAAAGTAGAAAGAGCAGCTTCCAGTGCCTGTCCCTCGGAAGGAGTGAGCAATGGACACGAGAGACTTCTTGGTCAAAGTCTCCTGGTCAAGTGGAGACAAACATGAGTCATCAGCGCCCTGCTGCCATGATGATAGGCAGGATGGAGTGGAGGGTAGGAGAGATGGACACAGGAAAGGAGGGGGCACAGGAGGGGCACTGGGTGAGAACATGGCATCCAGCTCATCTTCCTGTCAGTCCCACTTTCTCTGAAGAAAGTGAGATGGATGTGAAGGACAGACAGACTCCCCTAGTAGAGAACTCAGGGGATCCTCCATGAAGCCACAGCCACCAAGAATTCCCCAGTAACCACACAGGATAAATGGATTAAGTCACTTCAGAGACTTGAACAAATGAAGTGCACAGAAGCTGAGAGCACAGTGCAAACAGGACTCCATGCAGGCCACATGTACCAGGCTCTGTCAGATAGGGAAGATTTTAGGCGTGCAGGCTGCAGGGTCTTGACCACAAATACTGGACTGAGGCATTAAGTACAAAGGTGGCCCTGAACTAACTGTAAACAAGTGTTTACATGTTCCAATAAAACTTTATCAACGAAAACAGGCTGTGGGCTGTGTTAGTCCATGGCTCAGTGTGCTGACCTCTGGCTGACATCATGTGAAAGGGAAAAATATCCTCTTGCTCTGTGGACCTTGTACCTCACAACACCTAAAGTCAGCAAAACAGCCGTCAAAAAGACCTTGTAGAGTCTAGACTTCCTGGTGGGAGCAGCCACCAACAGAGGGAAGAGCATACCACATCCCCCCCCACGAAGTTCCTCTGAGCAACTCATGGAGTGACCGCAGGAGGGCTCAGGCCACCTGCAGGATTTCTCATGCCAAAGGCATCTCGTGCTGAGAATTATGTGCTGTGAAAAGCCAGTGCTCACGGCTCCAAGCAAGGCACAGACTCTTTTAGAGGAGAGATATGGTACCCTGGGCCCTGGGCCCTGTTTGAGATGACTTGTACTGCGATGTTGCTTCAGTATGTATTAAACCAACACAATTGGGCACAAAGTACTTCTGCTTACAGCTCTTACACAACTCTGAAACTGAAATAGATGTAAAAAATTAAATGATAGCTGACTGCTTTAACATAATGCAATGGGGGGTGGTGTTTCGCTGCCATTGCAACATTTGCCAGTAATGTAAAAATGTCACTAATTACAACAGCCCCAAAGAGTGTAAAACATTATAGGACCACCGCGGAGTCTTCCCTTAGTGTCTACATGTCAGTTACAAGTCCATTCCCTCACATTATCCCTTCATCAGCCAGAAAAGGGTCACACCCACTTGCAGATACAGATGGAAACCCTGACATGGAGCTCAGTTGATGCAGAATGTAGCATGTTCCCTGTCTTCGGAGGGACTAAAAAATCCCCTGAGAAGGCACCTGAATGCCCCAGTTTGAGAACATTAGCTGGTAGATGCTGGATTGCTAAGACCATGTGATGTTTCCTTGTGATTTCTGTCTTCCATTGCCTTGGCAGCATTTTCTATTTTCACCACTGAGGTGACACCTGGCAACTCCTGTTGAGTACTGCTTCCCTCTCTGACTCTGTCTCTCTCTTACAAGCTTTGAACATGCTTTGTTCTCTCCTACCCACTGGTCACTGGCTCCTTCTGACTAGAGATTAAGGCCGTGAGGCTGCTGACTCTTGTCTGGAGTTATGTTCTAACCCAAGTTATAACCATGGGGCTTCCAGAAGGCCTGTCTTCTCTAAGACTGTTTCTCTACCTGCTAATGAGGGGCTGACCTCCTGGCTCCTTCCCATCCCTCCCATTCTCTATTACTATGAGCTAAAAGAGAGGAACTCAGCCAAAGTGAGTATTTCTTTTTTTTTTATTTTGGGTTAGTCTCACTCTGTTGCCCAGGCTGGAGTGCAATGGTACAATCATGGCTCACTACAACCTTGACATCCTGGTCTCAGGAAATCCTTCTGCCTCAACCTCCCAAGTAGCTGGGGCTGCAGGTGCAGAACACCACACCCAGCTAATTTTTAAAAAAAATTTTTGTAGAGATGTGGTCTCACTATACTGCCCAGGATGGTCTAGAAATCCTGGGCTCAAGCAATCCTCCCACCTCAACCTCCCAAAGTGCTGAGATACAGATGTGAGCCAACGTGTTCAGCCCAAAGCAAGAGTTCTTATTCAGGTACACGCAGAGACAAACATATCTTACTCCAATAGGAACTCCATGAATATGTGTTTGTTCAAAGAGAAACATCAGGGAAACAGAACAGTACAATAGAAATGGGTCCCAGAGGTCACTTAATCCACTGTCCTCAGTAAATTAATTTGTTTGAATGTCTGCTTATGGGTTGGGCCTTGTGCAAGGTGTGGAGATTAACAGCAACCTGACCAATACGTACTCTCCTGGAGTCATAATTGCAGTAAAGGGGATGAGGTGTTAGCCTTAGACACACCATCTTAAGTGATCTCTGCCACTTTGCCAGCTACCCTGGGATAGAAAATTACCAACTAGGCCAAAGATGTGAGACATCATGTTGTATGTAAACCTAGCCTAATCGCAAGGTTACCTCCCAACTTACTTAGCCACAAGCCTTAGTTATCCCTTAGCAACACCAACCACAAAATTTTCCGCATCCCAGCCCTATAACTGCCCTAGCCTGTGAGTGGGGCTGGCTTCAATCTCATCTGGAGGCCCCTCCACAGGTTTCCTCCCGGGAATAAACATGTGTTGTTGTTGAGTTGCCCATCTCCCATCTCTCTTTTCCTAGCTGCTTGTTTTCCCGACCTAACAGTAAATCATCGAGCACTTACAATATGAGAATAAAAATGTTATATATAGAAATTATATTAATAAAAGATGCTCTGTTACTTTGGGAGCACTGATGGGCATCTGACCCTCACCTGGACCTGGAAGACTAAGGAGTCTTCTAGAATGTCATCCCCCCACTGAGCCTGAAGGCTTCAGAGCCATGGAGACAGAAGGGCAGTGGGGAGTGTGGTCCACTGGGGACCTCTGCCCTGAGTTCAGGAAGAGAGGACCCACCTTCAGTGGACAACTGCCAAGTGGAAATCTGGGTCCAAGAAGCCCCATCTTCTGAGTTTCAAGAGAAGTGGGATGTTTGGATATTTATTTTATTTATTTTTATTTTTATTTTTGAGTTCACTCTGTCACCCAGACTGGAGTGCAGTGGCACACTCTCAGCCACCGCAGTCTCAACCTGCTGGGCTCTGGCGAGCCTTCCACCTCAGCCTTCCAAGTAGCTGGAACTATAGGCATGTGCTACCGCACCCGGCTAATTTTTGATTTATTGTAGAGATGAGGTCTCACCAAGTTGCCCAGGCGGGTGTTGAACCTGTAGGTTCAGGCAATCCACTCACCTCAGCCTCCCAAAGCGCTGGGATTACAGGCTGAGCCACCGAGCCTGGTTTGGATTTTTAAATAAAAATGACAAATTTTTAAATTTTGGCACTTAATTTTAATGGTTACAAATGCTATTCCTTAGATCCTGCATCAGCCCACAGCTGCCCTTTGTCCACTGCCATGCTGGGTTTTGTCTTTCCCATGTGAAAAGTGCTCTGCCCGCATGTCTGTCACAGGGTGGTGGGACTGCAGGACCAAGACTTCTGCCTGAAGCAGATGTGGTCATGAAGTCCGAGCCAGATGCCTGGGCATTTGAACTTCATGGTTGGAGAGGGTCTGGAATCTACAGGTGAGAAGGGAAGGACCTTGAATGTCTCTTCCAATGAAGCAATCATGACTCCACTTAGAGGGTGGGAGGTACTCCATGAATTAAAGCAACTCTAGTCTCTGGGGGTTTGTGGAGCCCAGAAACATGTGCTAAACTCAGCCTCAGTTTCCCCTGCACACTCAGAGCTAAGCTGCTCTACCAGCCCTGGGAATCCTTCATTTCAGAGTAGAACTGGCCATTTCGGGACGACAGAAGCCCTTTGGGAGTTCCAGAGTGAAATATCAAGCTCTGAAGTGCACCTGACAGATGCCCAAGAGATGGATTCAGAGGGAAGTGCCATGGCATCCTTGCAAAACACTCTTCAGAGAACTGCAGCTCCATGGGGCCACGTTTCCCCTTCTCCTCTACTTCTTCTCCCTTCTCTCTCCCACCACTAGGCAAGAACATCAGAAGAGCTATGGAAAGAGAGTTGGGTGTCACGGCAGAGACCTCTCCAGAGTGGGCTCCTGGGGGGGGGGGGGCCCCGGATGGCAGGAATCTTGGGTTCCCCTTTGTGTATCCCCACAGTGTGGGGACCCCAGCCTGCTTCTCCATCCCATGAGGCAGGCAGTAGCACAGGCAGCACTGTCTAATCACCAGATCACTAATTAGTAAGGAGGTGCACTGGGTCCCTGCTGGAGCTCAAAAATTATTTCATTAATGGGTGGGTGTAACAGCCTCTCCTTTCATCTCCAGCCAAAACCCACAGTGGATTCTTCCCAGTCACACAGGACAGAGACTCCAGGAACCTGGGGTGATCTCTAGTCTTTTCTCTCTCGATGTCCTCGCACGGCCACCACCAGACACCATCCCACCCACCTTCTCCATGTCCCCACCTCTGTCCCCTGCATTCTCATGGCTCCTCCTTTAGACCAGGCCATCCACACTTCACAGCTCAGCTACTGAAATGGTCTCACACCTGGTCTCCCTGCCTGGGCCTCCTTCCTCCAACCTACACTCTCCCTTCTGCTCCCAAGGGGTTTATGTGAAGCAGGCTACGTCACGACACACTCCTGCTTAAGAACTTTACCTAAACTCCCATGGCCCATGAAATCAAGTTCCAAACCTCATGTGCAGTAGCAAGTCTCCCATGGTGTGCCCCAGCCCCACCACCTATTGAACAATACTTACTTCTATGTCAACACACCAATACAGGCAGACACAGAGGGCTTGATGGTGTTTCCATGGACACACAAGGAAAGATCCTTTCCATGGCTCTTGGTGCTACCGTCAAGAGGTTTGGCGGCAGGAATGATCTCCAGGCTCCCTCTTTACCACTCACCCTCTGACCTGATGATCCCTCTCTTCAACTCTCTCAAGCACCTCGCTGTTCTCCTGCCTTCTTGCCTGCTCCTTCTAGATTTCCTTTGCCAATTCCTCTTTTCTTCCCTTCCCTGGAGGACACAGACTCCTAGAACCCCTTTCCTCTCTCCACCTCCTCCTTGGAGAGCTCTCATGGCTCTAAAGACCTTCCAGACTCTGCTGACATCAATGCGTATATCTGTCTCCCTGGTGTCTCCCTAAAACCCCAGACATGAGTATCCAATTGCCTACTTGACCCAACACCTAAACACACCAATCTGCTCACCCCCTCCCCCAGAAGCCCACTCTTCATTCTGCTCCCCCCGACTTGTGTGCATTTCTTATCTTTAGACATCTTGTGAGATGGCAGTAGCATCTATCTAAAGACCAAGGTCTCAAGCCCAGGTGAGCTCTCAGGAGACACCCCCTGCCCCCCGCCACCACTACTGGGCCACAGGGCCCTCTTCTGCTCTCTTCCTTCTATCTGCCATAACTTATATCATCTTCTGAACATGCTGTGTTCACTTTTTGTTTTACATTTGTTGTCTGACTCTTTCTCCTTCTACGATGTAAGATCCCTGGGGGGGCGGGAACTTTGCCTGCTCTGCTCACCGGTGTGTGTGAACACCTGGAATGCTGCTGGTCCACAATAGGCATCTGACAAGTGTCTGTGAGTGAACTTGACTCTCTTGTTCCTTGTCCCTTCACAGCCCATATTTGGGCCAGCAATGATTGTGGGTGAGCTCCTCCCTCCACGCGAGAGAATCCGACCACTTCCTATCATGTACCTAGCATATCCCAGCCCGTCGCCTACCTTCCCTCTCCACTGCTGTCCCTGCCCTTCTCTGCCCCTCCGATCCATTTTCCGTAGCACATGTAGCTGGGATGGTCTCTTTAAAGCATAGCCCAGCTCCCGGTCCTGCCCCGTGTGCACCTCCCCAATACCTTTTCAGAACAGGCCACGGCTGTGTGAAGCCCCCTGCCCGCCAGTCTGGCCTCACCCCTGGCTACACTTTCCTCCTTCCACACTTCCTGGCCATGGTGACCCCTTGCTGATTGCTGGACAGTTCCCTTCACCTGGACCTAAGTGTCACACCAACCCTTACCTTGCCTAGTGAACCTTTCCCCAGAGCTTCTCATGTCCATTGTATGAGAGGCTACATGACCTATATGCCACCTGCTGCCACTCCAGATGCCCCCTTGCTCTCCTTGATGGATGCCTCTCCACAACACCTATTACTGTAAGTGAATGGGTCCAGTTGCCTATTTCCTGACTGCTTCTCTCACAAGATGTGAACTCCAGGGGACAGGGTACTGGAACCATTCCCTGAAGCGCCTGGCACAAAGTAGTGATGGGTAAAGGTTTGTTGAATGACTTAGTGAAAACTCAATTCTGAGGTGGCACTCAGTCCTCTCTGGGGCTGTGCTGCCTCTAGGGGACAGGATGTGAGGAAGGAATGGCTCTATGAATGTTTCCAAGGTCCGTCCCCTTACCACAGCAGCCACAGGCAGGGCCACGGTCACATGGAGCCATTCAGACTGAGAGACGTACCTGCCAAGGCCTGTCTAGCGACTGAGCCTCCCAAGAGACCAGCCCTCTGGGGAGGCCTGTTGAGCCTGGGGCTGGGGAGAGCCAGTGCCAAGTATGTTTTTCATAGCAGAAAGCACAAAGTAAATCTGAGAGAGTGAACAAGATCTCCTGTTCTACCAGGAGACCCTGTTTACGGCCTTTTATTTTTTTTATGGCTTTTATTTTATTTTGGTGCTTAAACCAAGCGGCCTCTAAGAGCAGAACATGCAAATGGGATGTTTTGAGGGAGGAATGAGAGAGAAGATCTGGAAGTCAACCCAGCATCAGTGCTAAGGAAAGGTTCCCAATCCTGTTGACCCTTTGCTGAGATGTGAGGGGCTCTTCCCAGGGCCCTCTCCCAAGAGGTTGAACTGGTGAGGGGAAGGAGCACGAGGCTCCAAGTCGTGAGATGCAGATGTGTCCCTCACTGCCACAGCTATCTGGGTTGTCGGTTCCCATCCATGAGGGGCCTTCCTCATCTGTGGGCCATGAACACCTCCAGAAAGAAAGGGTGACCAGAGTGGCTGGGATCATGAAAACCTCAGAGGACGGTCTATCTGGCAGAGTTAGGGAAAAAATGGAGGGTCTGAAGAGGAGAAACATCTGTAGGGGAGAACCCAAGGGGAACACATGGGGGTGTTGAGAAGGGTGGGGGAGCATTTTCACGGTGAGACCCTACACCCCATAGAGTGAATAGACTGTGCCTGAGGTCAAGGACAGCCCTGAACCATGTGCAAGTCTCAATCCTGCAGGATTCCCATCTTCCTGGAAAGACAAATCATACCAACAGTCAGAGGGAGTGGCTGAACCCAATAAACCTAGCTCCACGGGACAGACAGGGCTGGCAAGCAATGCCCTGAGAAAGGAGATGTTGAACACAAAATACAGAACAAACGCACCTGAGTCTTATTCATAAGAAGTCAGTGACAGGGATGTTGTCAGCAGGGGCCAGAATTGAGGGGTCATCTGTGCGATTAGGAACTTGAGGTGGAAAGTTCCCCTCTGCCCCTGGCTGAATGACCAGCTGCCACTGAGAATCTGCTCAGAGCTCGCACCTTACTGCTAGGTATGTGCATCATTAAGCTCTAGTTATAACTCCCTCATGGCACCATGACCAAGATCCTACTATCTCGGGGAGTCCTGGGGCTGCCGTCACATGTAGTCTCCTCTACTAGCCTGCTCGCTCCCTCCTCTTCATCTTGCCTGCATCCCTTCCGCCATCTTACAGCCGTCCCTGTTCTTCTCTGGCATTAATCAACTCGTGTAGTTATGCATTGCTTTACACAATTATCTCGCTGAGGTCTCTCTCTGCCTCCACACTATAGACTTAATGAGGCATGGACCTCTTGATGTCACCACCAAACAGTATAAGGCAGAGGTTTCATGGGAGAGTGAGTAATGAGCCAGGGGCCCACTCTGGTGTCCAGACATGTTCTGTTTGGAATTGTGCCTGGATTGTAAATAAGGCTTATGGGACGCAGTCACTCTTATCTGTGTGCTATCCATGGTCACCTCTGGCTACAACAGCAGAGGTGAGAAGCTGCCACAGAGGCCATGTAGCCCACATGGCCTGGCATTTTACTCTCTAGGCCTTTAGAGAAAGGTGGTCAGTCCCAGCATTACATCACCACTGTCACAAAAATGAGAATGATCCCCGCTTTCTGACTACTCAAGCACTTGTCTCGCTGAATAATGACCCAACCCTTTGACTCAGAAGACACAGTTTACCACCAAAGAGAGGAAGATGGCATCATACCTTTTTCTGCTTGGTAAGAGTCTTCCTTCTGAACTTGTTCAGAGTTCCTTTTAACAATTAATCACAGAATTGTGAGGTTGGTCGGTGTTATGAGAGATCAAATCAGCCTCATGCTTGAAAAGGGCTGCTCTTAAGTCATCCCAGGAAGACAGTTTGCATCACTTTCCATCAACGCAACCAGGGAATGAAGGCTGTGTCACAACAGTGGGCAATACACATGACAAGATCAACAGTAAAAAAATAATTCAGAACCGGGGTGCATTTAGCGCAGTTTTATAAACATGTGAATGCAGGGAAACAAAGTTGGAAAGGAATACTCAAAATGAAGAGTGTTGTTGAGAAAAAATAGTGGAGCTGTTGGCGACTTTCTTATTTCCTCAAGTTTTAGCTGATGATGATGACAATGACAATGACAACCATGATGAGGACAATGATTTTGATGATGACAATTGCTATGATGATGACAACGGTGATGATGATGACAGTGGCTGCGGCTAGCGCTTACAGAGCATAGTGTGGGTGCCAAGCATCCGAGTGGCCTGACCTCCCGTGACCCTCACTCAGCCCCAAGAGTTCAGCCCAGCCTCAGTCTAGCTCTTGTAGGGGCGTGTTGAAATTCTCTGACACTAAAGTCCTACCCTGAGGGAAGTGCAGGGCCAGGTGCCCACGGGCCTCTAGCCACAACATCTTTAGCAATTGGTCAACGCATAACCTTGTTTCATGTGTGTTTCTGTTTAAAGAGAGTTTATTTATACATATGGATGATTCACTAGCCCTGAACTTGTGGCTCACAGCACTGGATCTCGTACTAGAAGAGGTTTTCGGAGAAGAATAAAGCAACAAATGGTTTGCCCACTTTGGTGCTCAGACATATTCTGTTGGTAGAAGTCTTCTCTCAATTGCTCAGAGACAGAGCACACATTCTCTCTGGAGGTCCATCCAGCTTCCTTGCACTTAGGAACATGTCAGGTTGCACTTCAGCACGACACATGGGCCATTCTTTTTTTTTTTTTTAATTGAGTTGGAGTCTCACTCTGTCGCCCAGACTGGAGTGCAGTGGCTGCTCCCAGCCACCGCAGCCTCGACCTGCTGGGCTCCGGCAATCCTTCTGCCTCAGTCTTCCAAGTAGAAACTACAGGTGCACGCTACCACATCTGGCTAATTTTTTTGATTTACTGTAGTGATGAGGTCTCGCCAAGTTGCCCAGCCGGGTCTCGAATCCGCGGGCTCAGGCAATTCACTCACCTCAGCCTCCCAAGGCACGGGATTACAGGCTGAACCACCGAGCCCGGGTTCACGGGCCATTCTTAACAGCATAATCACTACCAAAAAAAAGCACAAAAAAAGTAACAAATGTGGCACTGAGTAGACCATGAAAGGGACACTTTTTACAGTATGAAGGAGGACCAAGACTTCAGAAGGAAACGTGTGTGGGGCGACTCATACCTGTCACTATCTGTGCACATCTGCAAGTGGTCACAGAGCACCACAAGAGCATTTCAGCAGGTGGGGAATGCACAAACATGGATAGTGAGGATTGGCTGCGCTATTGTGAGGATTACACAATATAGTAAGGACTGGTTGTGTTATTGTCGCCCCTGTTTAATAGATTCTAAAGGAAGGAAAAAAAGAACAGGGAGGAGGAGGGGGAGAGGGGAGAGGGAAGGGAGAACTGAGGGGGAGAGGGAAGAGGAAGGGAGGGCTGGGAGAAGAGTTGGAACAGATTTGTCAAACTCACTCCTTTTTTAAGGAAATGGTGTGTGTTTAAAACCAGAGTGTCCTTCCTAATGTTCAGTTTACATTTGACAGAAATTTCACGTCTGTCCCTTGCTTCTTTGCCTACTGTCAACATGGCGAAAAGCCTGCAGATCTCTGTCTTTATGTAGACACAAGTCCACGGACAACTCAAAGGCATCTCACCTGAGGCACATCCCATCTTTCAATAGCAGAGCTAATGACCAGCTACTACTCACAGACCATGAGTATACCTGAGTTTTGCAGGGGGTAGAGTCAGAATGACATACTTGTAGCCTCATGACACAGACTTCTTTGAAAATGCAGATACTGTCTGCATCAGCAAATGTTTTGCGTTTACATTTGTACACAGCACTGTGGCTCCTGATTTACTCAACATACACTGGGCAGTATTCTGTAAGGCAAGGCTCATTCACTGAGGTTCAGGTTTCTTGAGGTCAACTGTAGATTTTAAAAATCAACACATCTATTTGAATCAGCTGGGCTTTTGAATAACCAACAATAATGACTTTACATGTTCCAAACCCTTGAGAGCTTTTGAAGGCTCTCCTGCTCATTCTCCTTCTCGAGACATTTGCTCAGGTTACAAAGCAGAATCTCTAAGTGGTCATTATTTTGACACTTTGCACTGAGGGAGAAGTTGGCCCTCCCCCCAATGTGTGTGATCACCACACCAGCCTTGCTGCATCTGGATGCCTTCCTCTAGGGGCTTCCCTGAAGTCCTGCTACCTCCACAAACTCATGTATCTGTGCAGCTGGCTCCCACAGCTGTTTGCCCTGCCTCGCAGGACGTGTGTTTGGCATCTATGTAAATAGCACTTACCAGCACAGTAGTCAGGTACTTGACAAACCTGCTGTTTTTGCAAGAAAATGGAAAAAGCAAAGTAGATGAAACGAAAAGAGGTTGGTAAGGACCTATGGGGGTCATCTTCCTTGGCAGGCAGAGCAAGAGGGTGGGAAGGTCAAATTGTACCCAGTAAAAGGCATCTGTCATCTAGAATGTCTTTATCATCCCAGACGGAAATAGGTCATGGCAGTGCACTCCAAGTTGGCAGTTAGACTGGAGTTCTTGTACAGTAAGACATGAGAAAGCAGGTGCATAGCAGAAGGAAGCCCTCCACCTATGGAGATGGCAGACCAAACTTCCTGGGGAAGACAAACACACCAAAACCTTCTCTGCTAAAGCTGTCTCCTTCAGTCAAGGGCAACTCACTGACTCACGACTGGGCACTTGGTGATGCCGCACAACCACACAATGCATGTATAAGCTCCATCTTTGTCTCATCTGCATGAATGCAGCGAAGTACACTTATAAAGAACACAGGTCAGGAGAGCAGACAGATTCTGTCTACATTGAAAAGAGTTCTAGGCCCCATTGGGCTTGGCGAGAGGGGAATGGAGTAGCTGTGAGGTGTCCGCTGGCATGTGAGACAGCCAGGGAGTTGGCTTGACAGATGTCTCCAACCACAGGCTTTGGAGTCCATGGTATCCAACGCAAGTCACTCACACCCTCCACACCAGCTGCCTGATGTGGGAAGTTACCACCGCTGAAGGA
Source organism: Carlito syrichta (assembly GCF_000164805.1). Taxonomy (NCBI): domain Eukaryota; kingdom Metazoa; phylum Chordata; class Mammalia; order Primates; family Tarsiidae; genus Carlito; species Carlito syrichta. The sequence continues at coordinate 173,289 of NW_007027911.1, read as the reverse complement.
CTCAATCCTTTCGATTGTACAAGTCAAGAAGACTCACAGTATTACTGTGAGGGTCACTGACACAGTGTTTGGAAAGTGGTTGACATGTCCAAAAATTAAGCACAAGTGGTAATATTATAGTATTTACAATTATTGCAGTTTCATTCACAGGGACCACCAATGTCTACTTCACAGTCCAGCCCAAATATTTCACACGCCATGCCAGTTAACCACACTCTTGCCTTTGTTTGTCATGCTGTCATTTTGTGAGGTTAAATGCAGATTGAGATACATTTGTTACTGAAAGGACTTGGATATAATCGTTATTATCATCAGAAGTTTTCTATGAGGGCATTTTGATAGGGTTTGACTTGTCAGAAAATAAAGCGCATCATTTACGGAAACACGCAGGCAGGAATATACACATAAACATGTTTAGCAGAATTTTACATTTGTGCAAACAATGCTTTTTGTCAGTAGAATAAAAACATTCATCTCATTGTGCTTGAGTGAATAATACACGTTGCCAAATTACAGAAAGACAAATTTGACATTTTTGTGTCTATAAGAAACCTGGGAATAAGTACATAAACAAATATACCCCAGTCTCCCTCTTGCCTTTTGTTTCAAACAACACATTCCTAGATCTGGAATATCTGTGACAAGTATAGAGATGGCTAGAGTTTGCTTGTAGTTCTTACATAATGAGTACAAGATATATTCAGAGAAAGCCTAAATTAGCTATAAACTCAGTAGCCCTCAACAAAGATGTCATTCTAATGGTTTCTCTTAAGTGAGCAATTTGTTGGGTTGGGTTTCTTCTCTCTCTCTCTCTCTCTCTCTCTCTCTCTGAGTGTGTGTGTGTGTGTGTATCTGAATGTAAAATTCTTTTGTTATATAAACAGGAAACTACTAACTGCCAGTACTTTTATCGCTTTACTAAATAGCTTAAACAGGGTGTTGGCAAGCCTCACAGACTCTGTAAATTATATTATTCATTCATCCATCCATTCATTCATTTTATAAACACTCTTGGAGAGCACTGCACATTTAGGCGATGCATGAGGTCCCGTTTCTGCCTGGATGACACTTCATGAAGGACAAGTCATTCTAACAGAATGTCTCACAGGGGTAGGCTTGGGCCACATTGAGACAAGGTGTTGGGACAGTAACTTTGCTTTTAAGTAGAGAAGTCCAACCCAAAGCGAACCTTTGAATCTGATGTTATGGATGCAAGACAAGCCTCGACTGGCACAAAAGGTTCTAGCTGTGTAGGTAGTAGGTAAACCACCTCCTGAGTAGTGCACTGTTGGGTTTGTGGACAGCAGTCATCTAGAGCATTCACCTGACTCCAGCCAACACAGCAACTTTCTCCTCTAGGAAGAAGCTGAGTCCTGCCCGGTGCCCTTCCCCTTCCTAGGCACTCAGCCACCTGCCAAGCGCAGACTCAGGAGGAAGAGAATTCTTCCACAGATGTGAGATGTCAGCACACTTGCTTCGACATTTATTACTCTTTCCTCTTCTTTGCTTTCAACATCTCCACAATATCACTTCCACTGCAGGCTGCATGTCCCCCTCCTGGTGCCAAGATTAATGACATATTCACATCTTTCTGTTGACATCATTCCTGCCATGCTGTAAACTGAGGCAATACCTCTGCATCAAATCAGAACCATGTGTCCTGGCTTGGGGTTGAAGCAAGCAAATGAATGATAAAACTGCTGTGGAACTAGACAGATGTAAAAGGTGCCTGCAATTATGCCTAAACTATGATGATAATTTACAGACCTACCATGTAAACACTGGGCCAGGCCCAGAGTCTATTAATTCCACAAATTATACAAGGGGCTTCTTGGGTCTTAGATCTACACTCAGGGAGACGTACTTGAGAGGGAGAGGACAGAAGCCAGGTCTGCGGGGACAGATGAGGCCCACCAGATTCCAGCATTAGAATGAGATTACCTCAGCCAGACAGCATCGTCCCAGCAGAGATGGAGAACAGACACTGAATACTTGATGTCCTGCAGGCTTGCCTTGACCTCATTTTGAGGTGACAAAGTAAGACTATGCCATCAGATCAAATAAAAGAGGATTTCAAGCCTGTAATTGATAGCCCCTCTGAAGGTCAGAAAGAATGTATTTCAAAAATCACAGCTGCATAAGCATCTACCTGTGACCTGTATGGTCAGTGTCAAATATTATAGAAAACTTAGGCCAGGCGCTGTGGCACACACCTGTGGTCCCAGCTGCTAGTGAGGTAGAGACAGGAAGAGCTTGAGTCCAGGAGGTTGAGACCAGCCTGGATAAGATAGTGAGACTTCATCTCAAAAATAAAAAAAAACTGTAAAAAAAAAAAAAAGATCCATTTTTTTAAAGTCCTACTGAATTCTGCCTATTCCAACCTCTAGCCAGAAACAGTCACAGGCACATTTCTCCACGTGGACCTTTCCTCTCACTGTGAGAGAATTACTGCTGCCCATGTCTAAAGCTGTGTATGCTCTTCCCTGACTTGCTCTTGGCTTCTTGAAAAATGCTGTGTTTTAATTGGCTCTCAGCTGGACTGCATTTCCACTTGCCTCCTGGGATGGACACACATTTCTGTTACAGGGTCTTGGGATGCCCTGCCTATCAGCTCTGTAGACTAAGAGGCCACAGTGCTGCTCACAGTGCTGCTGGCTGTGCTCCAGCCACCACTGAGCACTTTCAAGTTTGTTTTATATAAAATATAAGCTATACATTTTCTAAAGAAAAAACTCAAAAACAAAATTCACACCTGATTTCACCACAGAAAGAATAATTTTCATTTTTGAATTGTCGTGAAAATCAACTGAACCACAGTGCAAACCAATACATCTAAGTAACTTTCCTTTCTTTTATTGTGGCAAGTGACTTGGTAAACTGTGAGCACACATACATTCATGCCTGATAGTGTTTCTTATGTTCTTAAGCAGCAATCCCATATTCGCACAATAAGGACCAATTGTTGACAGCTTTCAATGTTAGGAGAGTTTCTCTCACTCCCTGTATTAGGCACAGAGAAAGCACCAAAATGCCTGTTAAAAAACAAAGACCAGAAACTCTCATGCTGTCATGAGGACTACAAAGAAACAACTTGCTAGTGTTCAGTGTTACAGAGAACTTGATTATTTTACCACATCCTCAAGGTGTTTTTAAGAAAATAGCATGGGAGGAGTCAGTGTGGTCCCATAGGACACGCAGGTGCCCCAAATCCCTGCACCCAGAGGTGCAAATACCAGTCACATCAAGTCAGCCTTTTATTCTCTGAAGGCAATGCATTTAAGTACAACCAATTTTCTCTCCTCCAGAGCTCTGAAAGATGACAAAAAAATGAGTGTCCCATCAGTGCCTCACAGTCAGGACAGATGTGTCTTTGAACACTGTCTGCACAGCAGTTCTGAAGGCAGGGATGAAAGTATTGGGTACTAGATATTATGCCATCCCCATGGCATAATAACCCCTCAGCAAAGAAAGTTATTCATCTGGCACTTACCCAGTCACAAAGGTCAAGGATGGGAAACTCCATTTCCCATCTTGAATCAACCAAAAACCCCAGTGACGGCTTCCTATGATATGAGTTAAAATTAAATGGGGAAAGATAAAGCAAAGTACTTTTTATTAAAGCCACATTGCAGAGACACCAGAGGGATGTATTCCACCATCACATTCCTGTCCCCACCCCTCCATCCAGGCTTTCCAGAATTAAGGGAGCACTTAAAATTAGAAATCAGGTGCACTCTTGCATGGTTCTAGTCTGTTTGTGCTGCTACAACAGAGTACCTGAGACTGGGTAATTTATAAAGACAAGACATTTAGTTCTCACAGTTCCGGGGCCTGGGAAGTCCAAGGGCATGGCGCTGGTATATGGTGAGGGAGGGTGGGAGAGTGGACATAAGCGCCCCAGACAGAGGAGAACACAGCAGTCATGCATTTTGTTAGGCGCCCACCCTTGAGAGGACTAACCACTCCCATGACAACAGCATTAATGCAGTCTTCCCAAAAGCCCCACCTCTCAACACTGCTACAAAGGCCACCAGCTTTCCAGCATATGAACTTTTGGGGACACATTCAAACCACAGCCTACACTCTGCTATCTCGTCTAGTCAAGACACGTGGAATGAGTTTGCAATTTTTGAAATCCATAATGAACCAAAACATACCTCAGCCAGATAGATTTGGGGAATTTCTGATAATTTCCCACAATAGTCAGGTGAGCCTGGAATGACCTGAAACTGAGACTTTCTCAAGAGGCCAAGGTCAAAGGTGCTCCCGTCTGTCTTTTGTGAAGTTTGGAGTGAGTCACTCATTTCTCATTCTCATCAACTACACAAACACAACTGAGTATCTCATACTCAGTTCAAACAATAGCTGCACTGTGGAGATGTGCCTTTCCGCTCCAGACTCCTGGTAGCTAGGACTTCATTTTCTTGGGGACACATCTGCACCACACCTCAAATGCCAGCTCAGATGCGAGCAGACGTGTAATACTCTGAGTTTAACCAGACTATGGGGGTCTCACAGCCACAGTCGCCACACAAGTCAGGGAGAAGAAAGAAACGAGCCAAGGATTCTCCCAGCAGCAAAAGCCCCAACTCCCTTCCTAAACTCCTGTTCCTTTTCCACGCCTAACCTTGAAAGCCCAATGATTATCAACAGAGGTGCTCTGCAGGAGAAGCAGCATGGAAGCCCAGCCCATGTGAGTGGAAAGCTGTGTTCTTCCAACAGTGCTGTGGGGCTCCACGTAAAGTGCAGCAGAATCATCCAGAAGGAGGTTAGAACACAGAACTGTGATTCAGCAGGCAGGACTAGGGCAGACCCAAAAGTCTGCATGTCCAACAAGCTCCGGGGTGACCCTGTGCCTGCTGGCTCTGAGAACCTCTGTCGTATGAGCCAATGCCATCCACAGATAGCCTAAAAGTGTAGCCCTTCACATGCAGAGTTAACGAGCTGCAGGGGAGGGAACACCCAGGTCTCAGAAAATGGGTACCTGCAGGAGTCAGTGCAAATACCTGGCTGAGTCTCCTCTGCTTCTCTCGAGGCCTGAGTATTGCTCTGAGCATAACAGAGGCTCAGAGAAGAACACCCCTTGTCCCTGTGAAGGACTGTGCAGACAGAAAGAGCCAGGCCTGCACCTGCTGGGATGTCTGCTATTTAACAGACTCTGGATCCACCACATGCCAGGCCCCACGGTACACTGCGAGGCTATGGTGGCCGGGGAAGAAGTACTGCAAATGAAACTCAGCCAGATAGTCCCTTAGTCAGGCTGGTTGGACCTCAGGAAGCCTGTGCCCAGCAAACATGGGGCCGGCGCCAGATGCAGGTCAGGCTCATGTTTCAGTCACAGAGCCAGAGTGGAGGAGGCCAACTGGCATGATAGGAGGAAAGACTCTTGCTTGTGATTCTGGGACTGACTGGGCCCAAGGCTGGCCTCCTTGGTCTCTCCTCACCTCCCAGAGCAGTGTCTCACTTTCTAGATGAACAGTCTTGAGCCACATTTTCCTTCTATGATTTTCTGATTAATTATATGACAGATCAGGAAAATGTGCTGGATTCCACATGACAAAATGTAAGACATAAAGGTTCAGAAATCACATTAACAAGCCTGAGGGGGTCTCTTCCCAGGACCAGAGAAGACCAGTTTTTTTCTTGATCTAGGAGGGTGCTAACACAGGGGTAAGATGAATCTCTTCTAAACCTATGGTTGGTCCATTTATAGAAATTAGCCATTCCTTTCCCCCTTAAGAAAAACAAACAAACAAAACAAAACAAAAAGATACTCTGTGGTGCTACCCCAGACACTTGCCACCAACTTCCTGCCTGTGGCACCATCCATGGCCCTGCAATTTAGGTAATCTGTCACTAGGTGGAAGTCATGCGCCAGCATCTTCCACCTTGAGTGGGAGTTTTGGGCAAAACTATTTTCTCTTCATTCCATAGGAATTTTCATGAAATATTTTGTATGTACTCCATATCAAACTAGGAACCAAGACTAGAAAGACGAGCTGACCTGGTCTAGATTTTACCACAAATATACTTCTTTATTAAATAGCTAAACTTCAGCAAAGAAGAAACACAAAACACAAATTATACAGGTATTTGGTGCAAATTTTTTTTTTTTTTTTTTTTGAGTTGGAGTCTCACTCTGTCGCCCAGACTGGAGTGCAGTAGCATGCTCACGACCAACCCAGCATCGACTTGCTGGGCTCTGGCGATCCTTCCACCTCAGCCTTCCAAGTAACTAGAACTATAGATGCCTGGCTAATTTTTACCACACCTGGCTAATTTTTAATTTACTGTAGAGACGAAATCTTGCCAAGTTGCCTGGGCTGGTCTCAAACCTGTGGGCTCAGGCAGTCCACTCACCTCGGCCTCCCTGTAAATGTTGGGATTACAGGCAGAGCCTCCGAGCCTGGCGTGGTGCAATTCTTAAAAGAAAGAACAAACTAGAACTCAGTGGAGTCTGGAGTTGCTGCTCGGAGGTCGAGGCTGGGGTCATACACCTGATGATCTGCCTGCTTCCAGGACCAGTAGACAGAGGGCCAGGGCTGACTCCTGTAGGAGACTGAGCCTTTTGAGTGGAGGATGTACCCTCAGGTAGCACAAGTATGGGCACCATCCAGCAGGTGTGGACTAGCACCCCAATACCCAGTTCATCTCTCCAGGCTGTGGACTAGTACCCCAAGATTCAACTCTCATCTTCCCAGGCTTTGGACTAGCACCCCAAGAACTCAGTTCATCTCAGGCTATAGAATAGCACCCCAAGACCTCAGTTCATCTCCCAGGCTGTGGACTAGCACCCCAAGACACAGCTCATCTCTCCAGACTGTGAACTGGCATCTCAAGGTGAGCTCATCTCTCCAGGCGTGGACAAGCCCTCCAAGACTTCAGCTGATCTATCAGCCTGAGGACTAGCACCTTAAGACTTCAACTCATCTCTCAGGCTGTGGACTAGCATCCCAAGACCCACCTCATCTCGTTAGGCTGTGGACTGGCACCATAAGATCTCAGCTTACCTCTCTAGCACTCCAAGACTCAGCTTATCTCTGAGGCTGTGGACTGGCACCTCAAGACCCAGCCCATCTCTCCAGGCTGTGGACCAGCACCCCTAGACCGAGCTCATCTCTCAGGCTATGGACTAGCACCCCAAGACCCAGCTCATCTTTCCAGGTTGTTGACTAGCTCCCTAAGACCCAGTCCATCTCCCCAAGACCCAGTTCATCTCTTAGACTTTAGACTAGCACCCCAAGATCTCAGTTCATCTCTACAGACTGGACCAGCAACCCACGATTGAACTCATTTTTCCAGAGCCCCCCCATCCTGGTTGGGTGCTATCCCACAGCACCCCCGCCCCGCCCAGTGGGCATCAGGAAGGCTAAGGTTGCACTGTTTTCTCCAGTCCCCAGATGAAAGGCTGGGAGAGACAGGCTGAGACACAAGAGTGGCCTCAGGCAATTGACATTTTGGTGTTAGACCCAAGTCAAGGAAGAAGGGTGAGTCTATGGCAGGTCTGAGAGAAAGCAGGGGCTGGGCTCCCAAGTCCAAAGACCTTGTCAAGATGGTGTCAGAAACTGCTCAGATACATGGTGGTGACTGCAATGACTGAGTTTTTGCCAATATGTACCTGTCCTGAGATGTAGTTTTTAGGGACATGGAATAGCAGACCTCAGTGGGCATGGTGGCTGAAGCAAAGAGAAGTGGACGGACAGCCTCAGAAAGGGTGTTGGGTTGCACATGGCTGGGATTGGGGAGGCCAGAGACTGCTCACAAGAAGCTGAGGGTGCCCAGCTGAAGGGATCAAAAAGGAAAACCCAGAGAGGAAATATCTTACATCCCCTTGGACCTCCGTGGTGGATGTGGAAATGCCAAAAGGAAGAACTGGACTTGTCCTAGCCATATCCATGCGGTGTTCCCTTACCCCAGAACTCAGACCCACAACCAGGCTCTGTTGATGACATTATAAGGAGAAGGTTGAAGGAAATCAGAAATGGTCCTGCACAGCCTTTATACTGTATAAGTTGGACAGCCATCAGGAGTTACCCTGCACAGCCTTAATACTGTGTAAGCTTGATGGCCATCAGAAGTGACCACACAGAGCCTTTACACTGTATAAGCTCAACAGTCATCAGGAGTGACCTTGTACACCTTTTATACTGTAGAAGCTCAACAACCAATGGGAATGACTCTGCACAGACTTAATATTGTATAAGCTGGAAGGTCATCAGGAATGACCCCACACAGATTTTGTGGGTTTTTTTTTTTTTTAGTTGGAGTCTCATTCTGTCGCCCAGACTGGAGTGCAGTGGCCGCTCCCGGCCACCACAGCCTTGACCTGCTGGGCTCCGGTGATCCTTCCGCCTCAGCCTTCCAAGTAGCTGGAACTACCGGCGTGCGCAACCACACCTGGCTAATTTTTTGATTTATTGTAGAGATGAGGTCTCACCAAGTTGCCCAGGCAGGTCTCGAACCCGCGAGCTCAGGCAATCCACTCACCTCAGCCTCCCAAGGCATGGGATTGCAGGCTGAGCCACCGAGCCTGGCTTCCCACACAGATTTTATACTGTACAAACTCAAAGGCCATCAGGAGTAATCCCCACAGTCTTTATACTATATAATCTCGATGGTCCTCAGGAATGATCCCCACACAGCCATTATACTGTATAGGTTTGATGGTCATCAGGTGTGACTTCACACAGCCTTTATGCTGTATAAGCTCAATGGCCACAGGAGAGACCGCCACATAACCTTTTGCTGTATAAGCTTGATGGTCATCAGGAGTGACCGACACAGCTTTTATACTGTATAAGCTTGACACCCATCAGGAGTGACCCCCCCACAGCCTTTATACTGTAGAAACTCAAAGGCCTCAGGAGTGAGCCCCATAGCCTTTATACTGTATAAACTTAAAGGTCATCAGGAGTGACCCCCACAGTCTTTACACTATATAAGCTGATGGTCATCAGGAGTGATCTCCCCACAGCCTTTATATTGTATAAACTCGATGGTCTCCAGGAGTGACCCTGCACAGCTCAATAGTCCTCAGGAGTGACTCCGTGTAGACTTTATACCATAAAAGCTCAACGGACATCATGAGTGACCCCACACAGCCTTTATACTATATAAACTCAAAGGCCATCAGAAGTGACCCCCACAGCCTTTATACTGTATAGACTGGATGGCCATTAGGAGTAACCCGCTATAGGCTTTATACTGTATAAACTTGATGGCCATCAGGAGTGACACCCCCATAGCCTTTATACTGCATAAGCTTGACAGACATCAGTAGTGACCCCACAATGGGTTTTTACTGTATAAGTTTGACAGTCATCAGGAGTGACCCTGCACAGCCTTTATACTGTATAAGTTTGTCAGTCATCAAGAGTGACCCTGCACAGCCTTTATAGTGCATAAGCCTGATGGCCATTGGGAGTAACCCCACACAGCCTTCGTGCTGTATAAGCTTGACGGTCATCAGAAATGACCCCACACAGCCTTTATATTGCATAAGCTCAATGGCCATCAGGAGTGATCCCCTCAGCCTTTATACTGTGTAACTGAGGACACAGTACCCAAGAGGGCTCGTTTTGTGCTGAGGCCTATTATTTTGTCTGTGCAGAGGACAAAACTAGAAACACCTGCTAACCCTTTTATTTCTACGTCTGTCCTGTGCCCCTTTATGAGGGTCCTTCTACCATCATTCCCTTATCAGCCATCCCTGGACTTGGATGCAGTAAAAGCTTCTTTTGAGGAATCTCCATCCTCATGTCAGGTGGCCCCATGACCTCTCAGGATCTGTCTGGCATCTCCTACTCCATCCCCACTAAAGGCATTTGGTGGGATATGAGGCTGCTGAGCATCCATCCCCTTGTGGTCTTTCCCCATAAACACACCAGGAGGGTAAGGACTCCAGGGAGATAGATGCACTTCTCCGGGGAGATGCTAGTTTGCCCACATGCTAGGAGCAGGAAAGGTTGCTGTTGGGTTCTTCATATCACATGAGAGGTGGGGCCCTCCAAATCCCAGGGGGGCATTTTCCTCTTATGGGATGCTGGGCCTTCTCTCGAGCCTCCCTGTGGATGGGAGATTTGACAGCTGTGGATACATCATCAAGAAGAGTCAGAGAGGAATACAGAGATTCTGAGAAAGAAGTAAAGGCCTCAGCTTCCTTGGAGCCACAGCTGAAGGAGCAGCAGGCACAGGATGGTCTCAATAGGTCATTTTGATCCAAAGATCTTAGAGACACAGAGTATGTTTAAAATCATGAACAGGCCCAAAGCCCCTAGAGACAGCTCCTGCTGAAGTGTTCCTCACAGCCCAGGTGGTGAGGTTAGAGGAAAGAGATTGAAAAATGTGTTGTGGAAAATTGTATCTTGTCATGACAGTCCTCTGAGCATGCATTTTATCTGGGAATCCTTGGCTCGCCAAAGCACAGAGACTGTGGTATGATACTCTCATGGTCACTGATGCTCCACAAGCAACAAGACATCAAGATTGATCACAGCATGGACTCCTGAGGGCCAGAAGAGGGGTCCTAGTGGGAAGGGGGTTGCATTTACCTCTCCTTGTCTACTGGTGAAGCCTCCAGGCGCTCCAAACGTGCAGCCCGAGAGCAGGGCCCCTCCACTGGACAGTGGACACTCGAGCTGGGTCACCTGTGCCAGGCGCCATCCTGTCCATGCAGGTGTTAGCAGTACCTATCTCTACTCACACATACTGGGAGCACCTGCCCAAGTGTGACCACTAGAACTGTCTCTGGATGTTGTAAACAATGTCTCCAGTGATCCCAAATGTACTCTAGAGAAGGGGTGGGAGTTGAGAATGGTCACATATGTCCCCTGCTGACATCATCCTACTTGACCCATAGTGTCTTCGTGGCAGCATTGCTCCACCTGACAGGTGATGGAACTGTGTTCTCTCTGGCTTCCCCCCAGACATTCAGGTTGTCAAGTGGAAGGACTGTTTCTGTCATTGTCATAATGCCACTCCTGGCACAACTGGCACTCAATAAAAACCTACTGCGTATGTGAAGGGACTCGAGAACTCAGTGGCAGGTCCAATGCCAAGTGGCTCACTTCTCATGTATGTAAAACATTTAAGGTTTTAACATGTAATAAACAACACAATTGCTTGTGGCTGTGAAATATTAAGAGGGAGTCGGAGCAGCACTCGAGTTACCCTGGCCATGTGGGGTCCTGGCATGGAATAAGATGATGCATGGTATGTGTTATGCCTGTGTCTCTAAGGGTGTGCATGCAGGTCCTCATTGGAATCCAAATAAACTCTGAAAACCACAACCTAATTTGTATAATCCCTAAGCAGTCACTAATACCACTCGCTGAGCCCCAAGGGTGTGGTGGATAAGAAGCTTGGAAGCAATTGTTTCCTCCCCTAGCTTGCACCGTGCTTGCTCATAGGGGCTGCAACATGTTTCGGAAGGACCGCTGGCGGGGTTCTGCAGGAGTCTGAGGAGCTCAGGCGCATCCTAAATCACCCAGTTGACTTCTGCAAATGCACACAGCCTTCAGGAAGGGAATAAAACCTATTTCCTTGGCAGCCCTGCCCTGACAGCCAGTCTTGAATCCCTGAGCAGGCTGAATCTCTGTGAAACATGCACATGTAGAATCTGCTGAGAGAGGGCGGGGCACACCTCATCAACAAGGGTGCCTGCATAATGAACATTTCTATACCTAACCCTGAATTGCACCCCATCTCTTTAAAATAAATTTTTTTCAAAAAGTCTAATTATAAGGAATTCCGATGAAGGTTTTCCAACACAGACAGCGATGACTGGAGAAAGCATGCATTCGGGGACACAGAAGTACAGGCCAAACACACCCATCCATCTTGTCAATACCGTGTACCTGCAGATCCACAGGGGAACAGGGACATCAGCGAGTCTCTGTCCTCAGAGGCGACATTTTTGGGGTTTGTTTGTGCCTGTTGTAGGCACTATCAATTGTTCCTGATTAGGTTGCTGTGTACACTAAGAATTCATGGATGAATAGATAAACACAGAGATAGTTGTACTCACTGTGAAAACAGAGACACATTTCATCACTTTGGTATAATTAAGCTACAGAAGCCCATATTGACTTCAAATGGCAACAAGATACGGGGGTTAAGAGGGATGGGAACGTGCATGCGTGTCTCTGTACCCGTGTTTGACTCAGCTCTCAGAGGACTTGTGCAAATGGGCGAACCCTTCCATGCCCCCAGGAACCCTGCAGTTTTCACCTCTTAACTTTGCCCTACTGAGGAGTGAAGGAGGCAGATGAAGAAGAAAAGAACCAAGAAAGAGAGCACTGGGAAGTTCACGGGCCCATGCAGGGTGAGTGCAGAGTTGCACATTTCGTAATGGTGGTAGGCTCCTGAAGTCATCCATGAGGCTTCACTAATGTCACTCATAAGGTTACAGTCTTCATCAGGCATTCTGGACACTGAGGGTACAATACCATCATTTTGCTGGCCAGAATCACAGGATTACAGCACAGTGTACAAGGCTCGGGAGGTGCTCTGGGAGTCAATTATCCAGGGAAGGCTCACTGCTGGAACAAGCAACTCCCGAGGCTCAGGGGCTCAATTATGATAAAATCTGATTTCTTGTTCATGTCTCCAGCTAGAACAGCTGCTCCTAGGGCAGCTCCCTGGTGGGTCTCCTCCAAGCCTGAGGCAGGTACCCCTCTCCCTCCCTCCCCAAGGGCCACACTTCTCAAATGTCAGCATCCATAGGTGTACCTAGGTTTCTCCTGGGGAGCTTGGGAATGCAGGTTCTGATTCTCCAGGTCTAGGGTGGGGACAAAGATTCTGCATTTCCAGTGAGCTCCCATCCACCCATGTGATGCCCACACGCCCTGATGCTCATCTCAGAGAAAGAAGAGGAGAAGGAGCAGATGACCAGGTGGGCAAGAATGTCCTGTGTCCACCAGCACTCACGGCCAGTCTCAATCTAATGCCACACCCAGCTATGAGGGAGGCCAGGGAATGCACTTCAAACAGTTGGTCATGCTCTGCCGCAGTAAAAAAAAGAGTGGTTTCAACCACTCAAACCATGACTCCTTCCTACTTGTAAGCTGAGATCGAATTTATTCAGGAGTAAAAGTCCCCATCACCCTCAGAAAGCTGTTGCTTTTGTTGAAACTCTAAGGCCACATCTAAAGCATCGTCACAAATTCTTAAGGCTGCCATGGAATCATATGTGTGAATTTCCTGAGTCTTATGGGACTCTCTGAAATTTCCTTCTCTAGAGATCAGGTAAGTAAATTCTCTTCTTAGAAGACATCTGTATAATTCAACAGAGCTTATGTTAAACTCCTAACACACAGCAATTATTCACCCTTCAACAACAAAAAACAAACCCTATGACAATCTGAGACATAAATGTATTCTATAAACTCAAGGGAGGGGCAAAGAAAAGCCTCCCTCTCCCTGTAAAACACTGCTTATGGTTAAAGTCTATCTTACCTAAAGAAAACCAGCTTCTCAAAAGATCATCGTCCACACAGAACAGCTTCACCTTCTGTGCCTGGTATATATGGACCCAAAAGTGGCAGTGGGGGGAAGTGGGGACAGTGGGAAGAGGTGGGACAGTGGGAGAAGGTGGGAGTGGCAGGGGGAGGTAGGGCAGTGGGAGGAGGAGTGACAGGCTACCTTCTCACTGTAGGTAAAATAACATGTAGGCAAAAAAAGAGGGCTTTGGAAGTCATATAGCCATGAGAGGGTGAGAAACCAAAGATATTAAGAGCAGCACCATAAAGTGAAGTCACTCTTGAAAGAGGAGCTCCCCATGAGGCCCATGCCTACACAGCTCTGTTCTGCCTCCTCACAGAGCTTCAGGACATGTGTTCTGACAGAGCCATCATTCCCCTCTGAAGAGCACCTCCCCGTGGAGATGTCATGGGAGCCACCAACGCGTGCTACACACTGAATGTGAAAGCTGTTCATGGCTACATTAGAAACCAAGAAAGAAAAGGCAAAATTCATTTAAGAATGCATTTTATTTAACCCAAAACTAGAACTAAAATACTACCAGGTCAGCACATAATCAACATAAAACTTATCAGTGAAATATTTTACATCATTTTTTGTATTAAGTTAACAGACTCAAGTGTGATCTACGCACTTAGGGCATGTCTTCACAGGTATCCTGTGCATGGCCCACGTGGCTGCCAGGCTGCATGGCATGGTTCTAGAACAAGCTGTGGTCACAGGACCTGGGAATTCTCTGCCCAGGGATTTGGGGTCCACTCCAGGGGCCCGAGAGAGAACCTCCCTGAGTCTATACTCCTGATCAGGCCACACTCCCAGGCAGTTGGGTGGGGTATTGACCTGAGACTTGGTTACAGGAATGTGTGAGAGGTGGGACAGGTGGAAAAGGAGAGGGTGGGTATAGGCCTGGAGATACCTCCCTTCCATGCACTGCCCCACCTTGAAACTGGGGCAGGCATAGTTAGCACAACAACTAGTTTAGATGGACCTAGGCACAGTTTTCTTTAGGCAAGCATAATTTAGATAATTGGGGAACAGGGCCATCAAGCGTACAGGTACCCTTCTTATCAGAACACAACCTTTCTGGGTAACACCCTGTCAGTCAGACATGCCAGGCCTTGTGGGTTGGAATGGGAAGTAACCGATGCAGTAAACCAGAGAAATGAAAGGGAATTATCAGAAGCACTGAGGCATACTGTTCTAAGGGAAAATTCTAAACCTAGTTAAGAAGTAACTTTCCAGTATCTCCAAGGCCTTTGTGACTCACACAAAAACTTACACAAACTTAAACAATAAGAATCCAACCTTGTTGATCAAATGCTTACAGTCCACAAATTCTAGCTTAAGCAATAGTTCACCTAATCATTTTTAAAATAATATATGAAACGATCAGAAGCAAGCATGTGTCCTTTTCTCTAAGGTGCCCACATTCTCCCTTGAACATGTTTTTGTTTTCCATGCTAGAAATAACTATAATATTCTCTCTCTCACTCTCTGACTTGCTCATTTCAGAGTTAATTTCATCTTTTCTGTGGTGAATTCAAGAACCCACAGAGCAACTACACCCCATATACCACCCCGACATCAAAAGCATGCAAGGTTTTTACACTCTTTAAAATATTTAACCCAAAGGATATTTAGTTTTCTGTTTATACCTTGATCCAGTCCCATAAATAATAAGGCAGGAGCTGCCTTAAAAATCAGATAAAAATCAACAGCAGCAGCTAGTGACAAAATCTGTAGTCATGAAGGAGAGACTCATGCTTTAATTTCAAACCAAGTCAGTGGATAACATGAGACAGTTTGTGAAGACTGGGGAGCCCCTGTGTGACGCTGGACAACTTCCTAATGACTGCCCTTTCCTGTCCCATGGTCAAACTCTTCCTCTACACTCCCAGCAGGTAGATGCCAGGAGGTTTTGAGTGAATCATGTCCTTGGAAGTTTTGGGTTAAACACATTTCTGAATTTGTTTATACTAGAGAAGTTAAGCACTGCAGTTCAAGTTATGCCCTAGTTTTGATGTCACTTATAAGTGGGATATGAACACTGGATACACATGGACATAAGGATGGAAAAACAGACAGCGGGGACTCCAAAAAGGGTTAGTTAGTAGGTCTTCCTCATCCAAGCACTGTGACAGGAAGCCAAGGCTACATTCACATTGGAGGCTCAGATGGCATGAGGACAGAGTCTAAGGTGGTCTCCAACAACCCCGTCTCTTGGCCTATGTGCTTGTGCAATGCACACCCTGGATGAAGGGGCACCCATGACTTGCTTCTGACAATAGAATATGACAAAGATGATGTGATGTCACTTCTGGAATTGCATTCCACATGATTGTGATGTCTGTCTGTCTGGCAGAATCTCTCTCTCACTGACATCAGCGTGGCTAGTTGCCCTGAGAGGGAGGCCCGTCTATCTGTCTGGCAGAATCTCTCTCTCACTGACATCAGCGTGGCTAGTTGCCCTGAGAGGGAGGCCTGTCTGGCACAGAACTGAGGTAGTCTGTGGCCCACGGGCAGCTGAGACCTGAGGTCCCCAGCCTGACAGCCCTGAAGAAGTGAATTCTGCCAGCAACTGAATAATGAGCTCACACATGGCTCCTTCCCCAGCCAAGCATGCAAATAGGACCTAACCCTGGCAATACGTGGAGTGTAGCCTCATGAGAGACCCTGAAGCAAGGTAACCTGCCCAGGTTTCTGACCCATAGACACTGTGAGGTACTAAATGTGTATTGTTTGAAGTAACTGCATTTGTAACAGCATTTTGTTTGAAGCAACTTGCTGAACAGCAAAAGGAAGCTAACACAAATATGTTTTTGTTTCAAATGTACAAATATGTATGTGTACACATATATCCACACATAGATTTACATATGTGGAGAAAATTTTCAGACTAATAAGAAACTCTTAACAGGTTAACGCTCTTAACTCTTAAGAGAAAAAGACTCATATTCAGGGAGAGAAGAGATACTTCACTGTGCTTTTTTAACCTTGTGTACTATTTTAGTGTTGTCAGTTTATGTTTTATTTTTACATATTAAACACATTTCACTTAAATGAACAATAGATTTTAAGTCATTTTGCTCCAAATAACATAATCTGTCCTGGAAAATATTTTGATCTTGAGACAATTGTCTTTCTCACTAGGAAAAGGATGGTTAAGTCAACAAAACATGAATCTTTCTAACTAGGAAAAGGATGGTTAAGGCTTTCTAACTAGGAAAAGGATGGTTAAGCCAACAAAACATGAATCCACTGGTTCTGATACAAGAAAGAGACCCTCAAGAGGTCAGCTTTGACCTCATGGCAGGAGCACAGGTGGACAGGGTAGGGCATGCCTCAAGAGGCCAGCCTTGACCTCACAGTGGGAGCATTGGTGGATGGGGCAGGGCATGCCTCCAGAGGCCAGCTTTGGCCTCACATGTGGGAGAGCAGATAGACAAGGCAGGGCATGCTTTACGAAAGGGCCCAACTCAGGTGGGGAGGAGGCGCTGTGGTTCAGCTCTTGCCTCCTCTGAATGAGCATCTAAGGACAAGCAGGAGAAACTAAGGGTCCACCCAGCCAAATCTCAAACCAGGAGGAGACATCAACCTATTGTCTGTCACCTGCCACACCTGGGTCAGGTTCCTGCCCAGGACTGGGAACTCAGAAAGGGGCATTCGGGGTCATAATTAGTTTTTCATTTGGGCCACTGGACCCAACAAGCAAGCATTCTCCCTTAAAACCACCTGGGTTGAGGGAGCTTTGCCCTGATCCTACACCATGACCCATCCTATCTTTGTCAGGTGCCTGAAAGCCTGGCTTCATGAAATAGTGTTTCCCCTGATATCTTGTGAGCACCCTTGTGGAAGTCACTAAATAATCTCAGCTTCAAGTTTGTCTATGTACTAGTACTGGCATCAACTCAGCATTCACCTCCTATATTCCCACACACAAGCACCACTACTATTAATCTTTCCAAACTCATCCACTAACTTCTTCCTTCATCGCAGTCAAAAAGTGGAAATAGATGTCATCAATTGGTGAACGAATAAACAAAATGTGGCATATCCATACAACAGATTACAACCTGGCCACAAGATGAAGCACTGATAAAAGCCACCAAATGGATACATTATAATGAATGAAAGAAGTTGGGTACAAAAGGCCACGTGCTTTACGATTCCATGTATATGAACTGTCCAAAGTAGGCAAATCCAGAAAGACAGAAAGTGTCCCAGGCGATTGCTGGGACTTGGGTGTGGGGAGTGACTATGGAGTATTTTTGAGGGGATAATAAGAATGTTTTGGAATAAGATTGTGGTTATGATGTGCAACTCCGAATACACTAAAATCCGCTGAACAGTCCATGTTAAAAAGGGGAACCCATGAATACACTAAAATCTGCTAAACTGTACACGTTAAAGAAAGGAACCTTCTGATAAGTGAATTATACCTCAGTAAAGCCATTCAAAAATACCTGGTATTAAAAGTGATCTGTTCATTTGAAATATACAACTGAGCAGGTAATGGACTGACATAGGTTAAATGACTAAACCTAAAACAGTGCCCAACATTTACAATAGTACCTGGCAAACATACACACACACACACACACACACACACACACACACACACACACACACACACGATTAGAGGAACAAGTGCATATGAGAGAATTTAGTTCTGTCACCAGTCCTCAAAAATTGCTATATAAAAATCAGGTAGCCGGGCTTGGTGGCTCAGCCTGCAATCCCGTGCCTTTGGGAGGTTGAGGTGAGTGGATTGCCTGAGCCTGCGGGTTTGAGACCCGCCTGGC